>NC_140587.1:647242393-647249893 GCF_964204655.1 Triturus cristatus
CTCTCTCTCTCGTTCTCGCTCTCTCTCGTTCTCGCTCTCTCTCGTTCTCGCTCTCTCTCGTTCTCGCTCTCTCTCTCTCGTTCTCTCTTTTTCTCTCGTTCTCTCTCGTTCTCTCTCTTTTTCTCTCGTTCTCTCGTTCTCTCGTTCTCTCGTTCTCTCTCTCGTTCTCTCTCTCTCTCGTTCTCTCTCTCTCTCGTTCTCTCTCTCTTTCTCTCATTCTCTCTCTCGTTCTCGTTCTCTCCCTCGTTCTCTCTCTCTCTTTCTCTCTCTCTCTTTCTCTCTCTCTCTCTTTCTCTCCCTCTCTCTTTCTCTCCCTCTCTCGTTCTCTCCCTCTCTCATTCTCTCCCTCTCTCGTTCTCTCCCTCTCTCATTCTCTCCCTCTCTCGTTCTCTCCCTCTCTCGTTCTCTCCCTCTCTCGTTCTCTCCCTCTCTCTCTCTCTTTCTCTTGTTCTCTTTCTCTCGTTCTCTCTCTCTTTCTCTCGTTCTCTCTCTCTTTCTCTCGTTCTCTCTCTCTTTCTCTCGTTCTCTCTCTCGTTCTCTCTCTCTTTCTCTCGTTCTCTCTCTCTTTCTCTCGTTCTCTCTTTTTCTCTCGTTCTCTCTCTTTCTCTCTCTCTCTCGTTCTCTCTCTCTCTCGTTCTCTCTCTCTCTCGTTCTCTCTCTCTCTCGTTCTCTCTCTCTCTCGTTCTCTCTCTCTCTCGTTCTCTCTCTCTCTCGTTCTCTCTCTCTCTCGTTCTCTCTCTCTCTCTCTCTCTCTCTCGTTCTCTCTCTCTCTCTCGTTCTCTCTCTCGTTCTCTCTTTCGTTCTCTCTCTTTCTCTCGTTCTCTCTTTCTCTCGTTCTCTCTCTCTCTCGTTCTCTCTCTCTCTCTCTCGTTCTCTCTCTCTCTCTCGTTCTCTCTCTCTCTCGTTCTCTCTCTCTCTCGTTCTCTCTCTCTCTCGCTCTCTCGTTCTCTCGTTCTCTCTCTCTCTCGTTCTCTCTCTCTCTCGTTCTCGCTCTCTCTCGTTCTCGCTCTCTCTCGTTCTCGCTCTCTCTCTCTCGTTCTCGCTCTCTCTCTCTCGTTCTCTCTTTTTCTCTCGTTCTCTCTCGTTCTCTCTCTTTTTCTCTCGTTCTCTCGTTCTCTCGTTCTCTCGTTCTCTCTCTCGTTCTCTCTCTCTCTCGTTCTCTCTCTCTCTCGTTCTCTCTCTCTTTCTCTCATTCTCTCTCTCGTTCTCGTTCTCTCCCTCGTTCTCTCTCTCTCTTTCTCTCTCTCTCTTTCTCTCTCTCTCTCTTTCTCTCCCTCTCTCTTTCTCTCCCTCTCTCGTTCTCTCCCTCTCTCATTCTCTCCCTCTCTCGTTCTCTCCCTCTCTCATTCTCTCCCTCTCTCGTTCTCTCCCTCTCTCGTTCTCTCCCTCTCTCGTTCTCTCCCTCTCTCTCTCTCTTTCTCTTGTTCTCTTTCTCTCGTTCTCTCTCTCTTTCTCTCGTTCTCTCTCTCTTTCTCTCGTTCTCTCTCTCTTTCTCTCGTTCTTTCTCTCGTTCTCTCTCTCTTTCTCTCGTTCTCTCTCTCTTTCTCTCGTTCTCTCTTTTTCTCTCGTTCTCTCTCTTTCTCTCTCTCTCTCGTTCTCTCTCTCTCTCGTTCTCTCTCTCTCTCGTTCTCTCTCTCTCTCGTTCTCTCTCTCTCTCGTTCTCTCTCTCTCTCGTTCTCTCTCTCTCTCGTTCTCTCTCTCTCTCTCTCTCTCTCTCGTTCTCTCTCTCTCTCTCGTTCTCTCTCTCGTTCTCTCTTTCGTTCTCTCTCTTTCTCTCGTTCTCTCTTTCTCTCGTTCTCTCGTTCTCTCTTTCTCTCGTTCTCTCGTTCGTTCTCTCTCTTTCTCTCGTTCTCTCTCTCTCGTTCTCTCTCTCGTTCTCTCTCTCTCTCTCTCGTTCTCTCTCTCTCTCTCTCGTTCTCTCTCTCTGTCTCTCGTTCTCTCTCTCCCTCTCTCGTTCTCTCCCTCTCTCGTTCTCTCCCTCTCTCGTTCTCTCCCTCTCTCGTTCTCTCCCTCTCTCGTTCTCTCTTTCTCTCGTTCTCTCTCTCTTTCTCTCGTTCTCTCTCTCTTTCTCTCGTTCTCTCCCTCTCTCATTCTCTCCCTCTCTCATTCTCTCCCTCTCTCATTCTCTCCCTCTCTCATTCTCTCCCTCTCTCGTTCTCTCCCTCTCTCGTTCTCTCCCTCTCTCGTTCTCTCCCTCTCTCGTTCTCTCCCTCTCTCGTTCTCTCGTTCTCTCTTTCTCTTGTTCTCTCTTTCTCTCGTTCTTTCTCTTTCTCTCGTTCTCTCTCTTTCTCTCTCTTTCTCTCTCTCTCTCGTTCTCTCTCTCTCTCTCTCGTTCTCTCTCTCTCTCTCGTTCTCTCTCTCTCTCGTTCTCTCTCTCTCTCGTTCTCTCTCTCTCGCTCTCTCGTTCTCTCGTTCTCTCTCTCTCGTTCTCTCTCGTTCTCTCTCGTTCTCTCTCTCGTTCTCTCTCTCTCTCGTTCTCTCTCTCGTTCTCTCTCTCTCTCTCGTTCTCTCTCTCTCTCGTTCTCTCTCTCTCTCGTTCTCTCTCGTTCTCTCTCTCTCTCGTTCTCTCGTTCTCTCTCTCGTTCTCTCTCGTTCTCTCTCTCGTTCTCTCTCTCGTTCTCTCTCTCTCTCTCGTTCTCTCTCTCTCGTTCTCTCTCTCTCTCTCGTTCTCTCTCTCGTTCTCTCTTTCGTTCTCTCTCTCTCGTTCTCTCTTTCTCTCTCTCGTTCTCTCTCTTTCTCTCGTTCTCTCTCTCTCTCGTTCTCTCTCGTTCTCTCTCTTTCTCTCGTTCTCTCTCGTTCTCTCGTTCTCTCTCGTTCTCTCGTTCTCTCTCTCTCTCGTTCTCTCTCGTTCTCTCTCTCTCTCGTTCTCTCTCTCTCGTTCTCTCTCTCTCGTTCTCTCTCTCTCTCGTTCTCTCTCGTTCTCTCTCTCTCTCTCTCGTTCTCTCTCTCTCTTGTTCTCTCTCGTTCTCTCTCTCTCGTTCTCTCTCGTTCTCTCTCTCGCTCTCTCTCGTTCTCTCTCTCGCTCGGTCTCTCGCTCGGTCTCTCGTTCTCTCTCTCTCTCGGTCTCTCGCTCTGTCTCTCGTTCTCTCTCTCTCTTGTTCTCTCTCTCTCTCGTTCTCTCTCTCTCTCGTTCTCTCTCTCTCTCGTTCTCTCTCTCTCTCTCGTTCTCTCTCTCGTTCTCTCTCTCTCTCGTTCTCTCTCTCTCTCTCGTTCTCTCTCTCTCTCTCTCGTTCTCTCTCTCTTTCGTTCTCTCTCTCTCTTTCGTTCTCTCTCTTTCTCTCGTTCTCTCTTTCTCTCGTTCTCTCTCTCGTTCTCTCTCTCTCTCTCTCTCGTTCTCTCTCTCTCTCTCTCGTTCTCTCTCTCTGTCTCTCGTTCTCTCTCTCCCTCTCTCGTTCTCTCTCTCCCTCTCTCGTTCTCTCCCTCTCTCGTTCTCTCCCTCTCTCGTTCTCTCCCTCTCTCGTTCTCTCCCTCTCTCGTTCTCTCCCTCTCTCGTTCTCTCTTTCTCTCGTTCTCTCTCTTGTTCTCTCTTTCTCTCGTTCTCTCTCTCTTTCTCTCGTTCTCTCTCTCTTTCTCTCGTTCTCTCCCTCTCATTCTCTCCCTCTCTCATTCTCTCCCTCTCTCATTCTCTCCCTCTCTCATTCTCTCCCTCTCTCATTCTCTCCCTCGCTCATTCTCTCCCTCTCTCATTCTCTCCCTCTCTCGTTCTCTCCCTCTCTCGTTCTCTCCCTCTCTCGTTCTCTCCCTCTCTCTTTCTCTTGTTCTCTCTTTCTCTCGTTCTTTCTCTTTCTCTCGTTCTCTCTCTTTCTCTCTCTTTCTCTCTCTCTCTCGTTCTCTCTCTCTCTCTCTCGTTCTCTCTCTCTCTCGTTCTCTCTCTCTCTCGTTCTCTCTCTCTCTCGTTCTCTCTCTCTCTCGCTCTCTCGTTCTCTCGTTCTCTCTCTCTCTCGTTCTCTCTCTCTTTCTCTCATTCTCTCTCTCGTTCTCGTTCTCTCCCTCGTTCTCTCTCTCTCTTTCTCTCTCTCTCTTTCTCTCTCTCTCTCGTTCTCTCCCTCTCTCGTTCTCTCCCTCTCTCGTTCTCTCCCTCTCTCATTCTCTCCCTCTCTCATTCTCTCCCTCTCTCGTTCTCTCCCTCTCTCGTTCTCTCCCTCTCTCGTTCTCTCCCTCTCTCGTTCTCTCCCTCTCTCTCTCTCTTTCTCTTGTTCTCTTTCTCTCGTTCTCTCTCTCTTTCTCTCGTTCTCTCTCTCTTTCTCTCGTTCTCTCTCTCTTTCTCTCGTTCTTTCTCTCGTTCTCTCTCTCTTTCTCTCGTTCTCTCTCTCTTTCTCTCGTTCTCTCTTTTTCTCTCGTTCTCTCTCTCTCGTTCTCTCTCTCTCTCGTTCTCTCTCGTTCTCTCTCTCTCTCTCTCGTTCTCTCTCTCTCTTGTTCTCTCTCGTTCTCTCTCTCTCGTTCTCTCTCGTTCTCTCTCTCGCTCTCTCTCGTTCTCTCTCTCGCTCGGTCTCTCGCTCGGTCTCTCGTTCTCTCTCTCTCTCGGTCTCTCGCTCTGTCTCTCGTTCTCTCTCTCTCTTGTTCTCTCTCTCTCTCGTTCTCTCTCTCTCTCGTTCTCTCTCTCTCTCGTTCTCTCTCTCTCTCTCGTTCTCTCTCTCGTTCTCTCTCTCTCTCGTTCTCTCTCTCTCTCTCGTTCTCTCTCTCTCTCTCTCGTTCGCTCTCTCTTTCGTTCTCTCTCTCTCTTTCGTTCTCTCTCTTTCTCTCGTTCTCTCTTTCTCTCGTTCTCTCTCTCGTTCTCTCTCTCTCTCTCTCGTTCTCTCTCTCTCTCTCTCGTTCTCTCTCTCTGTCTCTCGTTCTCTCTCTCCCTCTCTCGTTCTCTCTCTCCCTCTCTCGTTCTCTCCCTCTCTCGTTCTCTCCCTCTCTCGTTCTCTCCCTCTCTCGTTCTCTCCCTCTCTCGTTCTCTCCCTCTCTCGTTCTCTCTTTCTCTCGTTCTCTCTCTTGTTCTCTCTTTCTCTCGTTCTCTCTCTCTTTCTCTCGTTCTCTCTCTCTTTCTCTCGTTCTCTCCCTCTCTCATTCTCTCCCTCTCTCATTCTCTCCCTCTCTCATTCTCTCCCTCTCTCATTCTCTCCCTCTCTCGTTCTCTCCCTCTCTCGTTCTCTCCCTCTCTCGTTCTCTCCCTCTCTCTTTCTCTTGTTCTCTCTTTCTCTCGTTCTTTCTCTTTCTCTCGTTCTCTCTCTTTCTCTCTCTTTCTCTCTCTCTCTCTCTCGTTCTCTCTCTCTCTCTCTCGTTCTCTCTCTCTCTCTCGTTCTCTCTCTCTCTCTCGTTCTCTCTCTCTCTCGTTCTCTCTCTCTCTCGCTCTCTCGTTCTCTCGTTCTCTCTCTCTCTCGTTCTCGCTCTCTCTCGTTCTCGCTCTCTCTCGTTCTCGCTCTCTCTCGTTCTCGCTCTCTCTCGTTCTCGCTCTCTCTCTCTCGTTCTCTCTTTTTCTCTCGTTCTCTCTCGTTCTCTCTCTTTTTCTCTCGTTCTCTCGTTCTCTCGTTCTCTCTCTCGTTCTCTCTCTCTCTCGTTCTCTCTCTCTCTCGTTCTCTCTCTCTTTCTCTCATTCTCTCTCTCTTTCTCTCATTCTCTCTCTCGTTCTCGTTCTCTCCCTCGTTCTCTCTCTCTCTTTCTCTCTCTCTCTTTCTCTCTCTCTCTCTTTCTCTCCCTCTCTCGTTCTCTCCCTCTCTCGTTCTCTCCCTCTCTCATTCTCTCCCTCTCTCGTTCTCTCCCTCTCTCGTTCTCTCCCTCTCTCGTTCTCTCCCTCTCTCTCTCTCTTTCTCTTGTTCTCTTTCTCTCGTTCTCTCTCTCTTTCTCTCGTTCTCTCTCTCTTTCTCTCGTTCTCTCTCTCTTTCTCTCGTTCTTTCTCTCGTTCTCTCTCTTTCTCTCGTTCTCTCTCTCTTTCTCTCGTTCTCTCTTTTTCTCTCGTTCTCTCTCTTTCTCTCGTTCTCTCTCTTTCTCTCTTTCTCTCGTTCTCTCTCTCTCTCGTTCTCTCTCTCTCTCGTTCTCTCTCTCTCTCGTTCTCTCTCTCTCTCGTTCTCTCTCTCTCTCGTTCTCTCTCTCTCTCTCTCTCTCTCTCGTTCTCTCTCTCTCTCTCGTTCTCTCTCTCGTTCTCTCTTTCGTTCTCTCTCTCTCTCTCGTTCTCTCTCTCTCTCTCGTTCTCTCTCTCGTTCTCTCTTTCGTTCTCTCTCTTTCTCTCGTTCTCTCTTTCTCTCGTTCTCTCGTTCGTTCTCTCTCTTTCTCTCGTTCTCTCTTTCTCTCGTTCTCTCTCTCGTTCTCTCTCTCTCTCTCGTTCTCTCTCTCTGTCTCTCGTTCTCTCTCTCCCTCTCTCGTTCTCTCCCTCTCTCGTTCTCTCCCTCTCTCGCTCCCTCTCTCGTTCTCTCCCTCTCTCGTTCTCTCCCTCTCTCGTTCTCTCCCTCTCTCGTTCTCTCCCTCTCTCGTTCTCTCTTTCTCTCGTTCTCTCTCTCTCTCTCGTTCTCTCTCTCTTTCTCTCGTTCTCTCCCTCTCTCATTCTCTCCCTCTCTCATTCTCTCCCTCTCTCATTCTCTCCCTCTCTCATTCTCTCCCTCTCTCGTTCTCTCCCTCTCTCGTTCTCTCCCTCTCTCGTTCTCTCCCTCTCTCGTTCTCTCCCTCTCTCGTTCTCTCCCTCTCTCTTTCTCTTGTTCTCTCTTTCTCTCGTTCTTTCTCTTTCTCTCGTTCTCTCTCTTTCTCTCTCTTTCTCTCTCTCTCTCGTTCTCTCTCTCTCTCTCTCGTTCTCTCTCTCTCTCTCGTTCTCTCTCTCTCTCGTTCTCTCTCTCTCTCGTTCTCTCTCTCTCTCGTTCTCTCTCTCTCTCGCTCTCTCGTTCTCTCGTTCTCTCTCTCTCTCGTTCTCTCTCTCTCTCGTTCTCGCTCTCTCTCGTTCTCGCTCTCTCTCGTTCTCGCTCTCTCTCGTTCTCGCTCTCTCTCGTTCTCTCTCTCGTTCTCTCTTTCGTTCTCTCTCTCTCTCTCGTTCTCTCTCTCTCTCTCGTTCTCTCTCTCGTTCTCTCTTTCGTTCTCTCTCTTTCTCTCGTTCTCTCTTTCTCTCGTTCTCTCTTTCTCTCGTTCGTTCTCTCTCTTTCTCTCGTTCTCTCTTTCTCTCGTTCTCTCTCTCGTTCTCTCTCTCTCTCTCGTTCTCTCTCTCTGTCTCTCGTTCTCTCTCTCCCTCTCTCGTTCTCTCCCTCTCTCGTTCTCTCCCTCTCTCGTTCTCTCCCTCTCTCGTTCTCTCCCTCTCTCGTTCTCTCCCTCTCTCGTTCTCTCCCTCTCTCGTTCTCTCTTTCTCTCGTTCTCTCTCTCTCTCTCGTTCTCTCTCTCTTTCTCTCGTTCTCTCCCTCTCTCATTCTCTCCCTCTCTCATTCTCTCCCTCTCTCATTCTCTCCCTCTCTCATTCTCTCCCTCTCTCGTTCTCTCCCTCTCTCGTTCTCTCCCTCTCTCGTTCTCTCCCTCTCTCGTTCTCTCCCTCTCTCGTTCTCT
>NC_140587.1:649054893-649308317 GCF_964204655.1 Triturus cristatus
AGGAAGTATATGATTCTGATTATCTGTGTTTGCCACATAATCCACCATCTCTTCCATAATTTGCAGATTTCACAAAAAATAGCTCAAACGGATCAAACGTTACTGAAAAAACAAACCCGAGCACGGTTTCTGTGCAATGGCAGACTCTTTCCAAACGTTAACAGATAATTCCAGTGGCCTTGGCGATGACTCCCAACAACATTGTGGCCTCCATTCCCCACAGTTTAACAATCCATCTCCTAGTATCTCTCCATTGGAATCAGAGCTTCCCACATCCATACCCAGGCCCTCTCCTCTCCACATGTTCTTGTGCATGCAATGATAGATTATCCCACATGCCAACAATTCTGCATTCGGCATTCGCACCACAGATGAAAGGAAACATTGGCGCAGCACAACAGCAGGTCTAAGCATGGAGTTGTGTAATAAACATCTCAAAATTGCGTGAGACATGAAAGGGATGTTTTGATTGGAATGGAATGGTACTACTAAGATTAAATGTTTTTTTTTTGTGCGCAGTTTTTCATTTTCATTTCAAAATGCTTTCTCTTATCTTCTCCTGCTGTTTATATTTGAGGAAAGCTTTCCAGTGCACCTGTGTTTCAATTTCTTCTGTAATATTATTGCAGCCAGAGATGTTCAGCTCTAGTCTGACAGGCTTCTACAAACAAAACATCAAATTAAAATGCTGAGAAGATGAAAGATACGGGTATTAGCAACGGCACAATAGGAACATGCTCGCCATGTTTGCTGACAGAAAGAAGCACGGCCGTGACAGTGTGCAGAGGGCTGCCTGCCGTTTACACTGTCTTAATTCTGCTTACCCGTCCTAATAACCGACCGGAGACTGCTAAGCATACCGGAAGCAGGGCAAGAGCGGATCTCAGCAAAAATGAATACAAATGATGCACTGTAAGCAGTGGCGGCTTGCATAGGTAATGCTGTGGGGGCGGTGAGGCGGGTTGGGGGGTAGTGGAGTACGACATACGACGGGAAAGCTTAAAGTAAAGAAGTAAATAAACAAAACCTTGCTCTGCCGCATCGCCCAGTCGGCCATGCAGCGAGCGCAAGGTAAGTGGTTTTATTTATTTATTTATTTACTTTCACCTTTCCCGTCGTATGTCGAACTCCACTACCATCCCATCCCGACCCCGTCCCACCGCTCCACAGAGTTACTTGTGCGAGACGCCACTGAGTATAAGGCAAAGTTTGTCTCAGTGTCAGTTTCAGGGAAGAGCTGTGAGGGTTTGTGGAGGGAGTAAAAATGATCAGTCCAAGGTAAGAAGACACTGTAGAGAATCTTTTTCTGCCTCCTTAATTGGCTTCATGATAACCCTACTTAGACTGGCTGCTCTGATGTTGAGCATCTGGATGTAACTCATATGATTTCCATCAGAGGTGGGCAACTTTGCACTGGCCTTGGGCAATTTTGCACCAGTCTGCAACCTACATATGCAAAAACCGACCCCCCAAAAATAAGTTTTTGTACCAGTGAATCAGCGCAAATATGATTTCTGCACTGATTGGCGAAAATGTCATTGCTCTGTTCATATTCCAAGCAATTTAGTGATCGTGAACCTTGGCTACCTTTAGGGAACGACAATGGATAGTCAGCTGCAAGGATCCCTTGTGCCCTCAAAATGGAGTCATGAACGCTGCTGCCACGCGTACCATTCCATGCAAGCACAGGTCCTAAATAATGCCAGCTCATTTCCTCTTAAAAACATGAATTGTGTTCTCAATATATCAGCACCAAAGATCCCCAGATGGGGTTCCTTGAGTTGCTAGTAACAAAAATGCTAAAATGCATTTGGTTCTAGTTTAGAAACCCTTAATTCGTGTTCATTGTGGAAGTATGAAAACAGAGTGAATGCCATGCAGGGACTTTTTAGAGAATGTTTGCTCAGGTTCTTATTTTGGAAGTGAAAACTGTGGCCCATAGGAGGCTTCATTATGGACCTCTAATGAGTTCGTAGTATGTTTTAATTCGTTTGCTGTTCCATTGACCTGGGGCCATGAATGGTCCACCAGAACAGCCTTCACGCTGACACGATAAGATATAGAGCCGCTTGTGTCTGATCTTCATATGCTCTCCCTCTCAGACACAGTTCCCTCCATTAACCCACACCAAAGGCAACTTTCTCCGTTTCAGGCTCCCACTGAAGTCTGGTTCCTTCCATCAGGCCTTTGGTATGCTCCCTTCATGAAATCAAGACCTCTGGCATTAACAGTTTTGTCCTGACTCACAGCTGCCTTTTTTATCTCTGTACCCTGGTTCTCCTTCTGCCTTATGCACTCTAAAGGGATCTGCCCATCGCCCTAGCACTTTTTAAATCAAATTAGTTCATAAATCTTAAATGAATAATTCGATCACGAGGGGCTGAACAAATAGGATACTGCATACAAGGATTGATCTTGTGCCTTAGTTCCGTAATTCCATTCTAACTTAAAATTGAATTAAACCAGTCGACCTGTACGGTGTAGTTTAATATTTCATTGTAGATCAAAAAAGAGTGGGCTTTAAAAAAATAGGAACATTGAACCCATAAGAAATATGCATGATGGGTCTGCTTAAACAATAGAGAGGCAGTAGGTTCGCCAAAAAGATACCAGGGGACATATTAAGGATAAGGCACACTGTCCATCCCATCCTGTGCAGAGGAGCACACTTAAGTTGTTATGTTTCATACAGGTACCTCGATATAGGCTCAGGTAGTAGCCAGACCTTTCACCTATATTGCCCCTGCCATTGCACTACATAACGGTTCTTGGTACTGACCTTTTACCTAGTTACGGTACTGTTTATATGACGTGGGGTTTTCTCTGAAACCTAGCCTCATTCATTATGCATAAGGTTTCTTGGAATCTCAGCAGGACTAACATCGCCTGAATAATAACTATGTATAAGGGTCACTCCTTTCGTCATCCTAGACTGACATGACACAGCAAGGTAGATCCCCTGAGGGTACCACTTTGGGTATATAAACACCATATCTTTGCTGAGGCAGAGAGAGGAGAAAAAAGGACTTCCATGCTGACACACTGACGCAAGACGCTGAGGTTCCTGCATGCAGACACTCCAGCTCGCAGTGGTCTGACATCCCTCGCGGGGTGTCCATCTCGAGACCAAGACCGGGTCCCACAGTCTCTAACTTCAGGTAATGGGGGTGACTTTATCCTAGAGGGATTCTTGGCTCCACACCTACATACATGCCAGGTATACTTAGGTACATCTACTTAGGGTCACATCATAGGAGCACGCATTATTACTGTCATGTATTTATATACCTGCCTGTAGTCATTGTTTTAGCACTATGGTAGGATTCTACCATCCTTTTACTCTCTTGGTGCTTATAATCATTTATATCTGTTTCTGTCTTATGGTTGTCTCTGCACACCTATTTTACACTAGAATGAAGCTGGTTCAATAAATACTTATTGAAAACGCCCCCACCGTTTATTCAGTGTATCTCTCTAAGGCAAAGTGAGCACGAGTGAGTGAGCGAAAAGTAGTGTGTTTCCACGATCCCTGATGGGACAGAGTTGTCATGTTCGATAGTTGCCAAGAACTATTCTCTCCTTGGAAAGAGGAGTTTACAGTGACACTGTGAGCTAGCTGGCATACAGGTGAACATACCTGGTGGGGGTGTCTGGAATCAGTTTGGACACCAATCCCACAGTCTATGTTGACTGAATGCAAAGATCCTATATAGGATTATAGGAACTACACGACAAAGTTTGTGCATCGGGTGTAAATTGGAAGAGTTTTGCAACAAATGCACAGATCCCAGTGCAGGCGTCAACCCGCGCCTGTACTGGGAACAGCACATTAGTGAAAGATGGACTGTTGTTTGAAGCTGCCGGTCCAAATGTAAAAGTTGGACAGACATCCCCCTGGGGGCATGTGCAGTGAGTGACTATACCCACCTGCAGAGGGATTCCTGGTGTCAGTCCTTAATTTGTTAAAGAATAAGTGCCGGGACCCAAAGATTTGCTCAGAATTCCATTGACGGCACTATTGTATGTTGGTGTGCTGAAAAGACTGCCTTGTCTTGAATCCATCTCCCTTTTAATCCAGAACCAGAAACTCCTTGGCTCTGTATTGTACTCTTGCAGGTTCCTGCTTTCATCCATTGTCACTTTTTTCATTGTGCTCTTCCTTCTTCTTTTCCCCTTTTTTAAATCTGTTTCATTACATTTTAAACAAAGGGTAAGGAGTTGACATCTCAGGACAAATGATATTGCCAATCATACAGAAGTACAGCATGGTAAACATTGGTCAGCGGCATTGTTCTTCAAAATGCGTAGCACTCAAACTTCCTCTTCCCCCTTGTTGTTTTTCTCTGTTATGTTTTGTGTGAAAGTGTGGCCCTGGGTGCCCCACCCGCAACCACATGCTCAAATTAAGCACTGCCTTGGGTTCCCCGGAACACCTTTGACCACTTCTAAGGGCCACCATGAAGTAACACAATAGGCCTAAAAGCTCCTTTGGCTCTGGGTCCGATCTGTAATACAGCACAGGGTCAGAGACAAAGTGCTTACTCATTTGTCTGGTGCCACACCTCTATGCAAATAAGGGAACACCCCCTTGATATTGTGCTGGCACAACATACGTTGGGTACGATTTGTATTACAGAAGGGGCTGCGGAGAATTTGCCGCCTCTTCTATAAAAAAAGTCTACCAGGGGTACAGAAAGCAGGCGCATACGCCTGTTTCCCCCCAGGTCACTTAGCATAATGCAACCCCCGTAGTGTATGACTGTATTGTTGTGCTGAATATGAGTGCCTTAGCTTACATTTGACCAGTCTTTCTTTATTTCTGCAATTTCGTGAGAAAAGAGAAATCCCTACACTATTTATTTCACCAATAACAATACAATACTCGTAAGTCTACAGATTAAACTTGGAGACAACAGCAATGTTTTTGTAAAAAAAGAATTTAAAACAAAAAAGGTGAAACAAATTTGATGCTAAGTCTAACTTAGCTTCTATGTGTACACAATGTGATGACGTGTTTTCCCAGGACAGCTGAATGGGTAAGAAATTTCAAGACATCATTTAATGACTTATTTCTTAAAATATTGTTTAAAAAGTCCTAAAACTGGCATACAGATGATAACATCAATTTTCATCTCCTAAGCACCAATAGCAACAAAGACAAACATGGATAATCTGATTTGTTCAAGACACTGTTTTGATTGTGTTATGTGCTACCCTGTAGCCTCTTCGGAGCTCTTGTCCATCTAAAGATGCAAATTTGGCTCTCCAGTTTCAAATTGTGTGGTCGGTCCTTCGTGAGAGGGTTGGATAGTGCCGATTCAGTTACCTTAAATTAGTAGCATCTACTTCACACTTTGGAAATGCATGCATATTTACCCCTGTGATAAGTAGTTGTAAGTGCCCTTGAAAGGTGGAAAAAGAGGGAGATCATCACCATATTTAAAAGGGCTGAAGGGGTGGGGTTTTATCCTCCATAAAACAATTTCCCCTTGTGAAAAAAAAAATAGCTAATCTACCTGATCACATTTCGATTATTAAAAAACTCCTAGAAACCAGCTACAGACACAATTTGCCAGGAGTCCTTCTGAGATTCTTTGTGAATCCCAGAAAGGTCATAAATCTATTCCAAATGCAGGAGTAATCCATAATGCATAGATTTCCCAATATTAATGGTGATGATTTCTGAAGTAGGAGCCATATTAGAAACTTAAAACGAGTAACTTGGGAGCTACAAAGAAGAATATGTTCCACGGGATTGGTAAATGTTGCAGTGGAGAAACATACTTAGAAAAGTACCGGTCATAGGCCTTAAAATGTACAACGTCCTTCCAAAAAGACAATTAAAGGGTTCAACTCAGCATTAGGCACGTGGCTAGATCTCGTTTTCAGCTGCACAGTTTTACCCAAGCTTCCAATTTTCAACTTTCACAATCACATTGGCATCAATCCAGTTTGGTCAAATGATACATTGAAAAGGGAACTAATGTATCCAGATGGTAGATGCACATGCAGGATTGGTATGAAATGCAATTGCTTACATATTTTAATAGACCGCCAAAAACTGATAGACCAACGAAAAATGTTTTTACGACCGATTTTCTTAAAATATGATACCAGGTCCTGTGCGCAAGCAATTGAGCTCCTTATGGACATGCATTACTCTTATATTCCAATAGCTGTGGCAAAGTTTGTTCAGACTGTCAAAAGGTTGTTTTTGGAAGAGGGAACTGAGGGATAGACTGAATAAAGAAGAATTGAGATTTTAAGCTTTATCTTTTTAATGTTTTAAAAATAGGATTTTAGTATATTTGGATCAAATAGTAGATACCGACTGAGTTTAATACTCTCGGTTGGACGCATTTTTAACAAATTATTATGGCCGCTATGAAAAATTGTGATTTATAATGGAATAAGAGGCTTTTTTAAGAATTCATATCATTTAAAAAAATAAAAAATGTGTATGTTGTATGTGATTTATAGACCTAAGGTCTAAATACACGTTACTTTTGATTTGAAACAATCATATTGCACAAAAACACACAAAGGACCTCATTCTGTGTGCTGTAGGAATGCTGTGCAGTAAATTTGCTCTGGGCATAATCTGTTACTGGACCTTGTGATTTTTCCTTGTGAATTTGCGCCACTGTTCTGAGTGTGACAGGTCAGAATAGGAAATAAAGGGCAGTTTTACCAAAACGGAAATCTGCAGTCACACCTTCTCCTCACAAATTTTTCAAGGACCAGTAATTTTCCACAATTCAGAATCCAAAATTGGAAGACAACACAAGTTTACAGTTGATACCTTACTCCCCGCAGGGCTCCGAATAAGAGTCAAATCTTTTCTGTGAATTACATCTCGGCAAAATCTTTTTTTTTTTTAAATTAAACAAGAATAAGTGTGGCGTAAATTATCACATACACACAACTTTTATTTGATTGCCGCAACGCAAAAGCATAAAAGATTGTGTAAATTTGTGAAGGTTTCCTTAGACCTTCCGAAAAGATGTTAAAATAAATCTCAGATGCCTACCATTGCTCATGCAAAAGAAATGTTCCAATATCGCAACCTTTTGACGCATAATCTTTGCTGCCAGAATTATTGCTT
Organism: Triturus cristatus; assembly: GCF_964204655.1. Lineage (NCBI taxonomy): Eukaryota > Metazoa > Chordata > Amphibia > Caudata > Salamandridae > Triturus > Triturus cristatus. Next base: position 649,061,999 of record NC_140587.1, read on the forward strand.
TGCAGGTTATATAGCGGGGTCCTCTGTTGATAGCATGGGCGAATTTGTAAGATAAATAATTCCTCTCTAGTGAAAGTTTCGATCCGCACCTTAATTAATTCTAATGGACAGCCATTATCGACTAGTGAAAAAGAGGAAGCAGAAAAGGATTATTTTCTGAAGCGGACACTGCCGCCCAGACACTGTATTAATGAACCCTCTGTTTGGTGGTTTGAAGCAGGCGAGAAGATTTGTGGCGCAGGCTGTCGATACTACAGTACGCAGCGGCCAATCCCTTGAGGTAAGCCATCAAACAGGGAGCTTTTTGCACATTTAGCAGCAGTCAGTTGTTGGCTTGAGTCCAGGGTCGTAATGCACAGTCATTTTGTCTGGTAGGTTACCTTGAGGCTCTGTGATAGGAGAGCAGGCCTGGAAGAGCAGCTGTAGCGCAGGTGTTTGACGCTCATCATTTTGATAGGAATATTGGTCTGTACCATCAAGCAGAAAGTGCAAAGGACACCCCGGGCCAGATTCACAGAACTAACTTAAGACAAAATCCTAAACTTACTACCATTTTGGTATTCACAGAAGGCACTTACTCATTTCGGTATTCACAGAAGTTAGGAGTCCTAACTTTAGGACTCCTAAATGAATTCTATGAATACCGAAAGTCTGAAAGTTAGGATTTTTCTCAGTTTAGGAGTAGTATCCTTACTTTAAGACTTTCGGTATTCACAGAAGGCATTTAGGAGTCCTAAAGTTAGGACTCCTAACTTCTGTGAATACTGAAATGAGTAAGTGCCTTCTGTGAATACCAAAATGAGTAAGTGCCTTCTGTGAATACCAAAATGATAGTAAGTTTAGGATTTTGTCTTAAGTTAGTTCTGTGAATCGGGCCCCCGATCTTTCATCAATGCACCAATGTAGAGTTATCAACCTCCATTGTAATGCATATACCACCATAAATGCTGGGAATAGAAGAGCAACTACTGTTGGGACCCTCCCAAAGGTTGACAGGTATCCAAGTATTCAGTAGTATTTCTTCCATCCCCTGGCATTTATGGTGGTAGACACCCCAATCTTTCAAGTGTCTGAATTACAATTGTTACTTTCCTCGTTAGTTGGATCCCCCTTTCTGGAATCCTTTACTTAGGACAATATAATCTCATTAAAGAAATACAGAGAAACAATTAACTTCATTCTGCAAAGACAATCTGAGAAAGTTACTGACTGATGATGGGAAATTCACTCTTTTTAGAGACGCAGGTGGTGTTTGAATACAAACCCCACCCACCACCGCGACTGAGTGCCATTGAAAGGGGTGATATTTGCAGGATCCTCCTGAACTATCCAGGCGTTCACCAAAGCCCGCAAAGTTTAGGGAGGTGGATGGGTTGTAATGACTGGGACGGGGAGGAGTAGGATTAGCCAGAATGAAAGTTAACACTAAGTAATCAGGGCACTTCCCTTTCCACCGGTGGAATCCAACCTGTGAAATTCAACACAGAATGAGGCAAAATGACCAGAACAAGCGATAACGCCTCAAGACCCTTGTGTTAGACTTCCTCCATCTTTTTGGTCTTTTGGAACAAGCTAAATAAACCACAATTCAAATGAATACTGTGAAGATCTCTGAATCACTCTGTGTTGCAAAAAAATACTTTCACCATCTTTGTATGATCAGGAGGCTTGATGAAGTAGGTAACAAAATAAACATTACAATTCCTCACTAAACCGCAAAATAGGATAGCTTAAAGAAATGTTTCATAACAAACAGATGAAAAACATTTATAATGCTGTTTTCAAAACTAAAGCTACTGTAAGATACGTGGGCTGTTAAGGGTAAAGGAAAATATGTTGTTGAGACAATGAAAGTTTGTTCTCTACAATCTTAGAGCAGGACATTTGCTTGAAATGAATAATATATACATTTATTTTTATTCTCCTCCTATCTGTTTACAGAATTGAGTATTCTGTCCCACTGACGTGAAACCTCAGGTTGAGAAAATGGAATCTGGTATTTTAATTGTCCCACAAAGAAATACTCGTTACTTGTTAGTCATTGCATTAAATTTTAGTGTATCTTACTCAGCACCCACAATAATGTACACTGCAAGCTAATTTACCTTTTCATACCCAAATACACTCCATTGCTTTCCAGCTCACTTCACGCCACAGTAAGCATGATGTCAATATTAATAACGAGGCAAGAAGAGCTTTCCAAAGAACCATCTACACCAATCGCCCAGTGGCATAACTGGGGCCCCTGACACTCCCATATCTCACAGATGTTTATAGACCTCTGGCTGAATGGGGACACTCAGGAAAGATGCAGCAGGCCTGCGTTGTGCCCCTTCATTAGCTGACAAACGGGGATCCTTAATATGGGAGGCCCAGGGAATCCAAACTTCAGGGTTTTTGTTGCGTATACTGGTTCTATTCTGCAACTATATTTAATGCAAACTTCATAACTGAGGAAGAAGTGATTTGAGAATTTTTTGTTGAAAGAGAGTCAAAATCACGCATTATTGAATTTAGGAAGGTGCTTCAAAATCTTCCCGGGGACTCCTGCAAATAACAAGGAAGATCCAATTTCTTGATTCTAAAAAAAGGATGTAAAATTGAAAATTGACATCAAGGTATGGCGATTTCTAGGAGCAAAGGGAGAGAGTATTTACAGAGAAATACATTCAGCCATTCAGCTCTGACTTACACCACATTTAATATTTTTATTTGTAGAAATTAAATCTCACTCCGGAACGAATAAATAGAATTCGATCAGAACGCACAAGGTGCCACACTGAGATCAGAAGCAATTGTATCAAAATGAGATATTTCTGGGATTCACCCTTTAACTGGCTGGGTGAAAGGATGGGGAGTAGTTCTGATCCAGAGCCATGCTTGGCCATGTTGAGCAGAAGCCATGAAACCACCAAAAGGCACAGCATGGAGATGATCTTTTATTTTTGGATCATCAGTAACAAGATTCTATGAGCGCAAAAATCCTGACAATGGGAGAGTGGATCTCGTAAATGAAAAAATAATCTTACTCTAGAAGAAATATATCATGAAAGGAGTGGACTTCAGAAGATATTTCAAAAGAGATGGGAACAACTCAAAAAGTGGCTAGGAAATCAATACTGGCTTGTTTGATAACTGTTTGAATACCTTGGACAATTGTTAATTTTTTTTCTTTTAAAAATGGAAACTGTCCTCTTAATGAAATGAAGTTTAGTGATGATTGACTTTCTAATAAAAAAATATTTATCACACAGATGGTTAAACCACATGTTCACTGTCCTAAATAAGTGTTTTTAATTATTCAGCTATGGGTAAGTTACTGAAGTCAAACAAACAAATTATTACTGAAAGAAAATTCCCATGTCATGTGGACATTTTCATCTTTTTTTGAAGTTCTAAGCAGTGACAATTTTCGAGAAGGCCTTGTCTTGCTAGAACATGGATAAGGAAGTCCTAGCTACAGGAGAGCAACATGCATCAATAGAGATATTGGTGAACACTTCACAAGTAGACTGAGAGACAATTACAGCATGAAAATAAATCACAACATTTAATAGCGCCATTTTATTTCTGCTGTAGACTTATCAGAGACTAATTTCAGATACTGCAGGCATTTCATTCTCATCTGAATACAAACCAAAAAGTAAAAATATAGTTTTGGATTGACATATACAATAAGTCTATTTACTTCAACTGGCAAGAGGACACAGCAATTCAATTAGCATTAACGCTGGCACTACCAGCAGCAACAAAATCTTTGCCATCATGCAAGATTTTACTCCACCTCCTGCTTCCTTCAGCAACATTACTCCTCACAAGACATTTGCAACAAGCTCTCTGAATTCTTCTGTACCAAAATCACATCCATATACAGCAACTTTGATCCTCAACTGTACTCCTTCACTGCTCAACTTCCCATCTTGGCCAAAGAAAGAATCCTGACCTTGTGGCCCTCCGTAACCACCATCAAAATCCCTGCTACCATAAGAATCACCCACTCGGGGCTCATCTGACTCTTGCCAGCACCACACCTTTACCAAAGGACTCCAACTGAGCAGCGTACCACTAACACCCATCCTCAACGCCTCCATCTATTAAGTCACATTACTGGACACCTGGAAGCATGCTACCATCATGCTCCTGCTCAAGAAACCATCTACTGACCCATGCATACTATCCATCTACTTACCCATCTCCCTCCTACCATACCCGGCAAAGGTCTTATAGAGACTAATCAACTGATGTGTCACTGATCACCTTAGCAGCCAACAGCTCCTCAACATCATGCAGTCCAGATTCAGACCCAGCCACAGTACAGAAACAGCACTCGTCTCTGCCACAGATGACATCTGCATGATCCTTGATAGAGCAGACTTGGCAGCCCTCATTCCCCTGGACCTCTCTGCAGCATTTGACAGATCTCACACCCATTCTCCTCAGGCACTTGAATGAGATTGGCATCCAAGTATCCGCTCTCCGCTAGATCTGCTTCTTCTTAACAGATAAAAAGCAAGCTGTCAGCCTGGACCCTTAATCCTTTCAAGCCCACAAATTCATCTGAGGAGTGCCTTAAGGTTCATTCCTCAGCCCTACCCTCTGCAATGCATACATGATTCCTCTGTCAAACGTCATCCACACACACAACAAAAACAGGCTCTCTGAAAACAAACAAATTATACTCTCTCTCTCGCGCAAGACAACCAACACAAGATACAAGTTCACTGCCTGCATGACTGAAGTCACTAACTGGGTCTCAAGCTCAACACTGACAAGACAGAAGCATTGATCTTCGGCAAGAATGCCTCACTATGGGACTCCAACTGGTGGGTGGCCGAACTCGAACCGACACCCAGCACCCATGCCAGAGTAATAATCATCAGTTGCAAACTGAACATGACCGCACAGGTGAACGCTGTCACTGCATCTTGCTTTTACACCCTGAAGATGCTGAGAAAGATCCTCAAATGTCTCCAGAGCAACTCTAGAAAAACTGTCATTCATACACTAGTCATTATCAAGTTGGATTACAGGAACACTCTCTACCCCAGGATCACCAAGCAACTCACTAGAACAAACCATCCAGAACTCGGCAGCCAGACTCATGCTCATCTCTTACACGGAACTCACACCACACCCCAGGGAGGTCCACTGACTTCAGATACACACATGCGCTCATTTCAAAATCCTCACACACACATTAAAGGCACTACACAACTTAAACCCCACCTATCTGAAGTTGCATCTTCTTACATAAACCACCCAGACACTTCCGCTCAGCAGGACTCCTACTTGCACACATCCCAAGCATACAAAAAACCAGATCAGGGGGATGGGCATTCTCTTACATTGCTACTAGAGTGTCAGACTGCCTCACTCTCGAAATCACAGTCTCTTCCTCTATTCTTGAATACTACAAGAAGCTGAAGACCTAGTTATTTAATTAACCAAGCTAGCATAGGCAGGGCTAGGAACACACACCTGCTCAGCGCCAGGATTAAGTACACATAACAATTAAAAAAGAACTAGATTTCATCCCCTGCACTGGCACATATACTGCCTAGTGCAACGCACAGCCTTTTACTATGGTGGTGTTCCTGGAAGCATACCTTTCCAATACAAATTCCAATTCGTAGACAAACTCAGTGTTCTCATGCACTGGATGTGTGCTCTCCTGTGTTGGTTTTTGGAAGAAAGGAACACATTTCGCCTTGTTTGTGCCTGCTTCAAGTATACCTACTTTTGTGACACAGAGCCCAGTCTGGCTTCCTTAGCAGTGGGTGTTTGTGTTGCTCTGCTCCAGTAATGCTTCCTTGAAGCAATACCTTGTAAAGCTTTTTTTGTGCTGTGAAAGGTTTACCTCTACCATTTAAAACACCTTTGCACTGGATAGTAAATAGCATACTCCTCTTTGCAAAAACTTGGGGGCATATTTTCAAGAAACGGCCTTAAAATTATCGCCGCTTTATCGGCAGAAATCTGCCTCTAAAACTGTGATAATGGGCTTGATAATTTGCCGCAGAGAATTCCCATAGAAGTCCATGTTCTGGTGTCAACATGGGCTTCTATGGGAATTCTCTGCTGCATATTATCAAGCCCATTATCGCCGCTTTAGCAGCAGTTTCCTGCTGCTAAAGCGGCGATAATTTTAACGCCCTGCTTGATAATATGCCCCTTAGTAAGTCTGGGCCATGTTTAAAAAAAACGAAATTATTGCTGAAAATATATTTTTTACAGAAAATAAACAAGTGTTTGCCTAGACTGCGGAACAGATAATCAGTGAAGCTTTACTGAGCATAGGTGAGCTGGTTTATAATTTTTTATCTTACTGCCTCCTGATTCTTGCTGAGACTGACAGGCAAGCCTAGGCGGGAAGGGTTTGCGTGCGCCTGTCAGGTCGGTTTAAGCCTAGTGCAAGTCTGGCTGCCATATTAAGTTCTGCCTGGGAGGGCTGAATGAGGCAGGAGGGTGTCCCAAGGGGGAAGCTGCTAATGTATATTGACAAGTTCTTTTTCTGCTGAAAAGTAACAGTAACAAGGTTCCCCTCCTCCCATCTCCACTGCCTGTCCCACTGCTAAATGGAATGGTTTATTGGAACTTTAGTAACGAGCAACAGCAGAGGGTTGGCAAAAATATCCTTCATATCGCTCCCTGAACATCTCCAGCTACATTTCTCCCAAGCTTTTTGTCTGGAAAAGGTTAGCTTTTTATTCAGTGAATAAACTATAACTTTACCAAACGCTTTCAAGCCACATTATTGAAAGTTTCTGTCCAGATTTAACATGGTCTGCATTTTTTTGCTTACATTGGTGATATCAAATACTATTTTCTATGTGCAGTAGTGACTGCTCTTCTTTAACAGGTGGTGGGGAGGCATAGGGGGAGGGTTTAAATAACAAAAAAGAAAAAAAAGCACTTACCTGCCACTGTCATCCAGCAGTTCTTCTGCTCTGGCTGGACTCCGATTCCCCAGGGGCTGGGCCACACTGCAAGGCTCCTAGACACCAATCACGGCACTTCTCACATACTGGTAATACAGCATGAGACAGCAGCGCTGTGAGTGGCCTGAGCAGGCTTGTTTAATGCTCGCTCAGATCCTAGGAGCTTGTGCCTCTACTCTACCCGGCTGTACAACACAGCTAGGGTGGAGATAGATCAAAGTGCACATGGCGGTTTGGCCGGCCTTAGAGAGCCGGCAAAAACCGTCATGTGCACTTACAGTGTGAACTGCTCCGGCCCCATGTCTCATCATGGCCCCGCCCCACCCAGACTTGGCTTGATGTTCTAAGAGCGGAAAGAAAAATAAAATGATAGTAAAATGGTTTGATTCTCATTTTATTTTTCCCTCTCTCAGATGGCTCTCAGCAGGGGAGCTGCTGCTGCTCCGTCATAGCGGAGGAGCCGCCGTTGCCTCAGAGATCAGCAAAAGCCATTCAGCACGGCACTGCAACACAAAAATCATACACTCACAACTTATCATACTGCTTATTGCAGTGACGGCTCCTCCGCTTTGAGTTATTATCATTTTATTTTTCTGTGCTGCTTTGCGGGTGGGCCGGGCTGCTCTGCTCTAAGCAGCACAGGGAAGTAGTGGTTTGCAAACTCCTAAGTGCACATGACTGTTTGGCCGGCCCTCTGGGGCCAGCCAAACAGTCATGTGCACTTTCCCTGTTCTCCACGCAGACTACATTACAACCTGTGTGGAGAACATGCCCAGGCCCCAATTCCATGGCTGAGCGTCGAACCATGACGCTCAGACAATTACAACGCTGCATTGCCTCGTTGTGATTGGTCAGGTGAGCCTGGGTGCTTACCAATCACAAGGGGAGCCGATCTGTTCTTCCTGTTCCTGGAGTCCAACGGAGGAAAGCTGGAGCAGAGATGTGGGACCTGGCGGTAATGTAAGTGTTCATTCAAAAAAAAAATATTAACATTGCGCACCGTGCCGGCTGGCAGCCAAATGCTGTTTCCTAACCCCGATATCAAACACTATAGAAGCCATTCACAGAAACAAGTTATGCAGGTAAGTTATTATGGTATCATCAATCGCGATATAAAATATATAAATATATAAATATAGCATAAATATAACATGTAGAAGAACATCAGGAAGGGGTTCAAATTGGTAGCAGATTTTACAATCCCTGACACAACTAGTTCAAAGGGTAACCCTTAAATCGCGATGCACATAGTATCATATGTGACACAATAAAATCTTTTATGAATTGAGGGAGCAGAATGAGCCGACCTCAGCCTTCTGAAAGATCTCTAAAGGGAAAACATGGTCTGCTAAGCACACAAACTTTGATAAATATGCCCTGTGAGAAACACCAGACCCAGTACAGTGAAGAACACTGATCAATTACCAAGAAGCATAGTGAGCATGTGCCATGAACAACAGTTAACACCCAGCATGAAAAACAATGAGAAATTCTCTGAAGACCTTTGAACCTGTACCATGGAGAATGGTAAACTCATACCATGGAGAAAAGCAAACCCGTACTATTAAGAACAACAAACCCATACCATGAAGAACAGCGAACGCCTACCATGAAGAACAGAGAAGATGTACCATAAAGAACAGTGAACCCATACCATGAAGAATAGTGAACCCGTACCATAAAGAACAGAGAACCCTTACCATGAAGAACAGAGAACCCGTACCATAAAGAACAGTTAACCCATACCATGAAGAACAGAGAACCCATACCATGAAGAACAGTGAACCAGTACCATGAACAAGAGTGAACCGCCACCATGAAGAACAACAAACCCGTACCATGAAGAACAGTGAACCCATAACATGAAGAATAGAGAACCTGTATAAAGAACAGAGAACCCATACAATGAAGAACAAGGAACCTGAACCATGAAGTATAGGGAACCCATACCATGAAGAACAGTGAACCTGTACCATGAAGAACAGAGAACAGGAAAACCATACCATGAAGAACAGAGAACCCATACCATGAAAAACAGGAAACCTGTACCATGAAGAACAGAGAACCCCTACCATGAAGAACAGTGAACCCTTCCCATATAGAACAGCAAACCCCTACTATGAAGAACAGTGAACCCCTACCATGAAGAATAGAGAACCTGTACCATGATAAAGAGTGAACCAGTACTATGAATAACCGTGAACCCGTACCCTGTAGAACAGTGAACCTGTACAATGAAACTTAACTCCTTCCTCTGTTTCTTGCCTTCTGCAGGTGACGTATTAATGTATCTGGCAAGGTCAAAGAAAGAGAAACAGTGCGCCTGCTATATGATGTATTTAGGCCGGAAGATGCCTAAGCAGGGGTTTGAAAAAAGGCCAAAATTTGTTTAGCAAATTGTACCAGGAGTAAGAATGTCACACCGGTGGTAAAATTGTCACTAAATAAACAATACCACATTTTCCATCTAGCTAACAAATCCCTAAATAGTTGGCAGGCCCTTTTCTTGTTTTACTCTTTACAAGGGTTATTTTAATCAACAATGGGGCGCCATTTTACCTCCCCATAGTTATGATAATGTACATTTTGTTTCTGATTAAAAAACCCAGGCTCAGCAAGATTACTTCTTGTTTTAAGACACTATTAAAAATATTTTGAAATGTTATAATTCATAAGGTACAGATGCATTTCTTCCTAGAATATAGATAATATGTACCTAGCCACAAAGTATGTAAATTGCAACTTTTTCTTTAACCATTATATACGTGCAAGTCCAACGAGAATATGTTAGGAAGAACCGCTCTTTGCGTCTCAGAAGATGCAGTAATTGTGGCTTTCTTTATAATTTGCTCAGTTGTGATATCTATTAAGTATACTATAAGTATATTCTCAATAACTGTGGTAACCTTGACATTTCTAGCATTTTCCTTTCATAGCGACCATGATTAATATCTGACAGCCTATCATTCTGTATTTCCTCACAGTCCTCCATTACTAAGGACTTCCAGCTAAACTGTCTCAATGCGATTATGGAAGCAAATGCAAGGGCAGTTGTTTTCATAACACTTCACATTACAAATCTACGGTTACTGTTTTCAGGGCTAAACCTATTTATCGTTGTAGTATGGTGATTAAGAATTTTGAAAAACAATATTTCTTGCTAGAGTTGATAGTTTTAATACGAAAAGACTGTGAAAGTACTGCTTTGTCTTCATCAGTCCTCTAGGAAAGGCTCATGGTAGAGTGCTGTGTTGGCCTTCATCAATTGTGTTTACATACATAAATTCTGAAAAAGAATATCGTCTTTGAAAAGAAAATGTAAAATAAAGTTTAACAAGCAAATTCATTATATGATCCATTCATGACTATAAATGATGGTGTCTGAAAAGTTGTTCTTTCTAACCTACACTTTCTTGGATCATCATCAGTGTGACTGTCGAGGGTTCAAACAGCTGGGGTATGAATTTTAAACAAATGAAGGTGCACCGAAAAGAGCAATTCAGTCTTTGTAGGTTTTCTTCAAATTCTTTTTTTATTCCAATTTTTTCATAAAAAACAGCCAACACGTTTCGTTCCCAAATCACCGTTATTGGAACTTCATCAGGGCTGCAACAAATAACATAAACAAATGTATAATACGAAACACAAAACAACTTGAAGGACATAACCCAATAACAAAAATAATCACACAGACAAAAAGAAATAAACACATTTTCTTAGTGTTTGACGGGGTGCCAATCAACCCTTCTTAGACTTTATCTCATTTACAAGAAATACAATAAGTGAAAATTTCTACTTACAAACATTTCATTTAAAAGAATATCATTGAAAGAAGAAATCTATTTACAGGTATTAAATAAATACAGAAAGTAATTTGAGAATGTGGTGCGTTCATCCGATGACGAAACCACAGTAGTTCGAAACTCAGAGAGAGGTGGTGGAGAAAGGGTGAAAGGCAAGAAAAAGAGGACGAAGGAGGAAAAGTTTTAGGAGCATGTTTCATCAGTTGGCTTGAAAACAGACGCAACCAGCGCAGTCGTATGGTCCCTAGTAACAGTTATCGTTACTATGGTATTAATGTTGAAACACCAAATAAATCGAATTGGTGTAATCAAGATTGGCATTACTCCTGTTTTAGGTGGCAAGTCTTCACTTTGGAGTCCCCCTGCAGCTTTGGGATTTCATTTGTTATCTTCTACTCATCCGTTACGGTGCAGCATTATATTTACTTTAAAAGGTGAGATGGCATACTTCTCTAGCCTTCACATTTTCTTCCCCCCTTCTTTTCCTCCTTTGTCCTCTTTTTCTCCCCTTTCCCTCGTTCCTTTCACCGCCACCTCTCTCTGAGTTTCGAACTAGTGTGGTTTTGTCATCGTATTAACATACCACATTCTCAAATTACTTTCTGTATTTATTTAATACCTGTAAATAGATTACTTGTTTCAATGATATTCTTTTAAATGAAATGTTTGAAAATAGAATTTTTCACTTATTGTATTTCTTTAAATTAGTTAAGTTCTAAGAAGGGTTTATTGGCACCCTGTCAAACACTAAGAAAATGCGTTTATATCTTTTTGTTTGTGTGACTATTTTTGTTATTGAGTTATGTCCGTCAAGTTGTTTTGTGTTTCGTATTATAAGTTTGTTTATGTTATTTGTTGCAGCCCTGATGAAGTTCCACAAACTGTGATTTGCGAACTAAACACGTTGGCTGTTTTTTATTAAAAAATTGGAATAAAGAAAGAATTTGAAAAAACCTACAAAGTCTAAATTGCTCTTTTTGGTGCACCTTCATTTGTTTAAAACTGCTGTATAATCTGTAAAACAGTGACACTGAAGGGTGACAGGTGTCGAAGTGTGCACGACAAAGAAACAATTATAGTGGCAATGTTCTAGTGAGGTGCTATTCTCTAGGTCCGTCATACTGTTTGCTTCTGTATTTAGATTGGGTATGAATACCCGACTCAAACTGCAGCGTGAATGAGTCACGTGAACAAGCTTGAATACCACAGGCAGGCAAACTGTACAAAATATTCCTCTGAAATTGATTAAACAGCCTTGGGTATAACTGAGGGTTTGAAGGGTAGTTCAAAAAATATTTATAAAATACTTGTTTTGCCAGTGAAGGAGTGTTTTTTGAAAAAGTGGGCATAATAGTAATTTTTACAGTAATTTATCTAAGAAATTAGCTAAAAATAAATAGTTTCTAAAGAGATATGCACAGAGCGTGCAATTTGACATGTCCTCATATTTTTTTAAAACATTATAAATCTTCTCCCTTAACTTCTATCTACTATTGTTTCATCTATCCACCCTGTCTCATCAAACAAGGTACTAAATCTTACAAAACAACCACGAATCCACTAGAAGAGGGGGGCGGGGGGAGGAAAACATAAAGTTAAAAGGATCTCACAACCTCTTGCCTAAAACAGTAAAAATAAACCATAAGTAGGACAGACATTGCAGACAAGGAGAACTGACCAATCAGGTAGCAAAAACTCTCCGTAACTACCACAGCACGAAAGCCCCTCAGACCACAAAAATGATACCTTCATCAACAGGTGACAACCTAACTCGGACAGAATTATCACTCAAATGACAGCTTGAAATATTTTTTTACTATTTTTACTGCAATATTTTGCTGCGAAATACTAGCTGGGCAACATTGTTCTTAGCACAGACATTAGGTTGTCATTTTCAGCTGACTATGTGCCCGTTATTTCCAAGGCATGCCTTATCCCTCTCTCTCTCTCTCTTTCATACACAAACATAAATCACCTGTTCATACACAGACACATGCACCTATGCTGCAACCCACAGGGGCACTGACTTAATATCACAGTAAAGACAACTCAGTGACAACATGAAGGAAACTCAGTGAGCTCATAGTTCACAACCAACGCTTGCTGTGATCTGCAAGACAAATTTCAAATTGTGGCAAGGCTAACTCAGCCATCCATGGTTTTGAGGCAGGTTGATTGAGCATCCTTAAACTGAGTACTAGTAACAACCCATTGCCAGCACATACAAAAAGCAGAAATGTGGTAAGTGATACATTAAGAAAAAATATTTGTAATAATATTAGTGCAAGTACTAACATACACCCATGAAAAACATCTGTTACCTGCTCACTTCCCACCTCCCTTACTATACTGATGGCATTTGCTTTTTCTCTACTTCAGGTCTTCTTATCAGGTAGGGTCTAGGCTCTGGGCCACGCTGCGCTATCACTGCGGCAGTCTGAGGTGCCACAAAGCAAAAAGCCACCAAGCAGGGCCAGCACAGGGTGGTCCGAGGGTCAGGGAGCTGCAGGTGCAAGGCAAAAGCAGCAGCTGAAATTCAGCTTCCACCCTGTCCTAATTAGGTTTTTGTCCATTTCCTCATTGGCTGGATTGGCAACTGCGTCTTTCATACTCAGCCAATGAGAAGCGATCTCATATTGTCTGTCATACTCTGTGAATGGAGGAGGTCAGAGCATGAGGGGGGCATTGCCAGTGCCTTACTTGAGGATGATCATTACCCATACCACTTTGTTTCAGTGCTTGAATTGAGCGGGTGGGTTCCGGTGCTTGGCACAGGCACTTTCTTTGTGGTGGCACTGTTTGTATAATTTCGTGAGGAATACAACAGTTGTTCAATAATTAAATATACATTAAAATCACTAATACCTGCCACCCAAAGCCATAAGAATAGCATGGGCGGCATGGATTCGTCATTTTTAATGTATATTTAAAGGTTTAGTTGTCACACTTTTTTGAGTGTGATATTAGTTGTTATGATCGTGTTATTGGTAGTGCTGGCAACTGCCCTATATTTGTTTACAAATGATGTACTGCTTTGTTTGCAACTAAGCTACTCGCCTGAATTTAGGTCATATCAACAGCCTTTTACTGACAATGAGGTCAGTGGTGGCATGGCTCTGCCCTTCCTGTCCTCAGGGGTCACCTATTACTGACCACATTTGACCTGTAGGCTTGTCTCTGGTGTCTGTGCCAAGAACAATTTTGACAAGTTAATATATGCAGCGAAAATATTGGAATACAAATATTTACAAAATATTTCAAGCCAACATTTGAATGATTATTTGGACTGCGTTGGGTTGTCACCGGTTGATAAAATGAGGTATTTTGTTGTTCAGAGAGGGTGCTTTCTTGCTGTTGTGGTAGTTACTGAGCGATTTTGCAGCCAGAATATCCCAATATATGACTGTTTTCCAAAGCGTGAGCATGCGCGGTTGGTTCGTCTGGTGAAGCTGAGCCTTTTCCCAGTTTGCAATGGTTACTCATGCGCCCTGCTGCTGTTGCATCGTCTTTACATTTAAAAACATCTGCTCAATAAAACACAAACGTCAGTGTTATCCTTGACACCAAACCACCTTCGGCAGCATCCCATCTTTCTTAACCTCAACTGTTAAAATGTTTTCTAACTTTGCCCTTAAATGACTTTCTCTAACATCCCAGCTGTCACAAGCTGCCTGTCAGTATATGTTGTAACCTTGCTAGATTCCTGCATTTATCCACAATGGGTTTCTCCAGCTAGGCGTCGCTCCTTGACACTGCAAAGAACACCCCACAGAATACACTGTTGAAATAGCTCATTCGAAGCCAAGCATGTGAGGCAATCACAGGCCCACACCAGCTTCCGAGTAATTTTGGATATTGTGTCAATGAATTGCAGAGCACTGACGCTAAAGCCATTGTATCTTCAGTACTGAAAGCCGAGCACTTGACAAATTCTTCAAATCCGCTAATATATCGGGCTCTCCGCTTTATGCAGCGGCCTCTTTTCACAGTCCCTGCCGCTTGTATTGCATTGACACAACCGTTTGTTCTTTGTGGAGAGATCGGTGGAGGATGCTACGTGACTCTGCTGGTATTCCCCGCGAGAGATGACGTCATTACGTACGCCACACTGGAAAGGGACACTCTAGAAAACAGAATTAAAATCTCTAATGGTGCTTTGTGTGGACTTGTTCTGCTCTAAATCCTGCTGGGATTTCCCTCAAATCAGAACAATTACCACAGCAAGTGTATGAAAGACTTAGGTGTCTGCAAAGTCAACATTTCAGCTCTCTGTAATCTCATTATTTCACTTGTAGAAAGAATTACCTTTGAATAATTAAGAACATGTTGAGCAGTCAAATGCATTTGAAGTGCAGCAAAAACACAGTGCTCCTTTTGTGGCATTGTATGTGTGTGCAACTGAGGGTACAATAGCAATGCAAATATGTATGTCCTGTGCAAATATGTCAAAACCTGGAACTGTAGAGGTCACATCTTGAATTCTAGGTTGAATTGTGTCAATGTTCTTGGTCGCTATAGTAACCACGGGAAAATCAATGAGATTCCTGTCGCTGCTCCTCTTTATGTCAACATAGGAGGTTCACACTAAGCACGACAGATAAAGCAAGGATCTGGTAAAAATTAACAAAACTTTTATGATTACCGAAGGTCTCATTTAACGGGAAACTGAACTTTGGTGAACACAAAGTTTAAGATTGCAAATGGTTTAACTTAAAAAGCCAACAGATCTTTTTGTGCATTATAGTCTATAGCTTCTCCAACAAGCAGCTTATGAGCCTCGGATAGCTCTCCAGCTACCTGTAAGTAGCTCTCCTGAGTTGAGTCCAGCGTAATAAATCAGAAGCTATTGCTTGGATCAATTGATATCTGCTTACCAAAATTGAAGAGTGTATTTGAGACGAAAACGTGTGCATTTTCAGAACTCATACGCAGATCTTAGGAGAAAGTTTGTTGATTTTTCAAAATATACATAAATCTGATATTAGTTGATAAATAATGTGGCCTTGGAGAGGCTTTTTACTAACAATATTACCCAGCGGCAGCTGGTCAGGAACTGTGGTGGGGGGCAGGGAGGTGGTGTGGGGTAAAAAAAAGAAAATAGAAAATAAATGTACTGGCTGGTCATGCCTGTTGCCAGCCGCCGCCTTTCCTCCTTACAGGAACCAGGAAGCAAGCACCCAGGCTCCTATCCATTCACAATGCTGCAATGCAGCGTTGTGATTGGTCTGAGCGCTGTCGTTCAGTGCTCACACGGAGAATGGGAGCCTAGGCATGTTCTCCACCCAGGCTGTAATGTAGCCTGGGTGGAGAACATGCATAATGGCCTTGTGATGGGGCATCAGGATATGCAGGGCAAACCTCAACTCCCTTTGTGTGACTGTCTAGAGTGAATGCACAAACAGCCCAACTGTCACTCTAAACCAGAGGTTGATTCCAAAGGCAAAGGCAAAGGCAGGATAGGTAAACAAGAAAATGCCCAATTTCTAAAAGTGGAATTTTCAAACATACAATTTAAAAACCATCTTTACTAAAATATGTGATTTTAAATTCTGAGCTCAGGGAGCTTAAATTGCAAATCTCTAGGTGTTCCCAATTGAAATGTAACACAGCAGTTCCAATAGCATATAGGAGAGCTAGTCCTTGCAATAGTGAAAAACAAATTGGCACTATTTCACTATCAGGACATGCAAAATACACAAGTACATGTCCTACCTTTCACAGATACTTCACCCGGCCCAGGGGTGTACCTTGGCCCTACCTTAGGGGTGCCACACTTGTAGTAAAGGGAAGGTTAGGGCCTGGCAAACGGGTGCATTTGCCAGGTCGATTTGGCAGTTTAAAACTGCAATCACAGACACTGCAATGCCAGGTCTGAGAGAAGAATATAGGGCTACTCATGTGGGTGGCCCAACCAGTGCTGTATGCCCACTAGTAGCATTTGGTTTACAGGCCCTGGGCACACACAGTGCACTTTATTAGGGACTTATCAGCAAATGAAATATACAAATCATGGAGAATCAATCTGAATTACAATGTACACAGGGAGCACTTGCACTTTAGCACTGATCAGCAGTGGTAAAGTGCCCAGAGTACGTAAACCAGCAAAAACGAAGTCTAGCATAACAGTCAAAAATACAGTAGGTAGAGGCAAAAAGACAGCGAAAACCACGCCAAGAATGCCAGGTCTAACATTTATAATTATGAGAGGCAAAATGTCATAGAAATGGTAAAAATACGACGTGATCACATCATCTCAAAGCTGTTAGTTTGCATTGAGTTAGCCGCATGAAAGCAAAGTGCAAGAGAAAAATTCAGTGCCTTGTATAAAGTAGAGGCAAAAATACGTTATTATGCATTTGAAAACGTGACTTGCGTATGAAGGAGTTTGGCTAAGAAGGCAGAGTGGCAATGCGTGCGAACTGTCAGAATCCATGTCGAGAGGAGAGTCTTACTGACAGGATTTCCTCTCTCTGGAACCCCATGGGTCATAACAACACCAGAAGGCAAAGCATCAGACGGGCTGTCTCCCACAATGGGCTGCATGTAAATTAGACATGATATCTGAAAGCAATAATAGTTGTTAAAATATTTAACCAGAAAAGCAATTCAATGCAATTACAAAAATGACATAATAGGAACAAGCACTTGATATTACAGGGATATCACGCAGCATCACCACGCTGAGGCCTGTTCGTTCAGTCAGTAGGCTGGATGTGCAGACCAGAAATAAGATGTCACGTTAATACAGGTGAAGTAATGCAGGAAAATGATGCTAAAATGGGTCTGTGGAAGAAAATCAGCAGCTCCTGGAAACTATGCTAACACTAACTCTGGGACAAGGAGGCGTTTAATCTCACATTTTGAGCTACGTAAATAGAGACAAAATCAACTGGGACATTTGGAGCAATTCTGTTTATTAACCCGTTGCATGCTTCTGTCGGCCAACGGCCTTCGGGAGCACTACCTCCATAGTGCTGCGCACGTCCGTTGGCCGACGAGGCCCTGCCCACTCTTCAAAGGCGCCGCACCGCGGCGGATTTTCGGCCGCGGTAAACGGGTTAAAATGTCTCATGAAAGGGACACCTTGTTGTGCACTCCCAGTCCATACATCCAAGCACAGTTCAGTTTAACTTTATTAATGTTTAGACACTTGTTTTTAAAACATACATTTTAAAACAGAATACAATTTTAATTTAAATGACCCCCACCTCTCCCTCTCCCTGCTTGTTAACCAGATTAGTGCGCAATTACGTCTGAGCACAAATAGATGTGGGAGAGCCAGCAAATTAACAAGGAGAGCCAAGCCATAATATGAGCTGAGCCTTAAACATATTAGACATATTAATTGTGCAACATCAGGTAAAAATATAAGAAAGAGATTTCAAAATTCAAAAATATGTAGTTCTTTAACTTGCAGAAGTATTTCACTTTAGAGCAGGTGTCTCCAACCAGTCGATTGTGAGCTACCAGTAGTTCCCAGACACCTTCAGAGTAGCTCACAGACTTGAGTTAATTTTTAAAATAGCACAATGTCATATTTTTCTCTCAAAGTTAATGAGAGGCTTTGTTAATGTTATATTATATAGCACAGCCTGATAATGAGCAGTGTGCATTCAGATGCATGCCACAGCCTGGGGCTGGGCCACAGAGGTGAACAATTGGAGCACTGTGGTATGTAACTCTGAAATAAAAGTCCTGGCCAACTCAGTATTGGAGCTGTCATCAAGATGATGTTTTCAAATGCAAGCTTTTAAATGGGAGACACTGAAAATAGAAATGTACCTTAATTAGCAAGTTTATTCTTCATTTCTGGGTTGGAGCCGGCTAGAGGACTTGGGCCCCTGTTCTTGTGACAGTTTCTCAAGTCAAGACACCATGCATTTTGTAATGTTTTGCGATCACTACTTGCAGTTACGGAAGCGTTTTATTTTCCCAATTTTAAAAAATAAGGGCTTCCAGCAGGTTTCGACCAGCCCTGGTGTACCTGCAGATGCTGAACAGCCCATGGGAAATTTTTAATATTGCCAGTTTTTTAGTTGCAGCAGTTAGAGTAAGAAGCAAAAGAAAATAACCTCTTATGTGGCTGTTCTAATATGTGTCATATTCTTGTCTCCCTAATGACTGTTGCTGTTAAGACTGTTTTATTTATTTGTGTAGCAGATTCTCCTGTTACGCTGTACATTTTTAACATGAAATATTTAGCCCTGTATTTTATTACTAATGGCCTATGGAATGTTATAGATATGATCTTTTTGGAACACTGCGTATTTTTGTATGCTTTTATGATTTTAATTGATCGAATAAAGCAATTTTGACTGACTGACTTCTTTTCTAATTTCTCCCATTTTAAAGTGTTGCATTTACAATCAGGCCAATAGACACTGTGCCATAAGAATAATGGAAAATGCAGCCTTTTCTTTCAATAACAGAGAAATTTAAAGTGCAGAAATCTTTTCCAAATGATGAACTTTTTGGCAGATAGTTTTTCTGATCTTTAAATTTTTCCCATTAAAGAAAAAGAAAAATTGTATGTTTGTGTTTTTCATGTAACCGTGCTACATATGGCAAAAGGTATATCCTGTGCTGCAAGTACATACAACACAGGCTCTCAGTCACCCGTACATATAGGTCCCATTCATACACGCACATGTTCATACAACTAAGCGTTCTCGCTGACACACAAGCCAGCCCTTTCATAGTGCCCCTAGTCATAGGAGCAGCTCCAACTGCAACTCCCACAGACCACGCACGCAACCTAGGGTTCGTTCTCGACTCCTCCCTCTCCATGTCGAAATAGGTCAACGTCATCTCCTCCTCCTGCTACAACACCCTCCGCATGCTTCGCAGGATATACAAGTGGTTCCCAATCGAAACAAGAAAAACAGTGACCCAAGCCCTCGTCAGCAGCAGGCTGGACTACGGCAACGCACTCTATGCAGGAATCTCGGCCAAACACCGGCAACGACTACAACGCATCCAGAACGCCTCAGCCCAACTGATCCTCAACGTTCCCCACCGCAGCCACATCACCTCCCACCTCAGAGACCTGCACTGGCTCCCCGTCAACAAGAGGATCACATTCAAACTCCTCACCCATGCACAAAAAGCTCTCCACAACACCGGACCAGCCTACCTGAACAACAGACGCAACTTCTACACCCCCGCCCGCCAGCTACGCTCCGCCAACCTCGCCCTTGCCACTGTATCGCGCATCCAACGAACAACCTCTGGCGGCAGATCTTTTTCTTTCCTCGCCGCCAAGACCTGGAACACCCTCCCCACCCATCTACGACAGACCCAAGACCTGCTCACCTTCAGAAGGCTCCTCAAGACTTGGCTCTTCGAGCAGTGGCAGCACCCCCCCCCCCCCCGCGCCTTGAGACCCTCACGGGTAAGTAGCGCGCTTTACAAGTTCACTGATTGATTGATTGATAGTATCTTTTTCAAACCATAGTATGTGGCTCAATAGACAATAGCCTTAAAGTAAATAGAGCCGGGCATGGGGGTATCTGGTAACGGTGCGCAAGTTGCTTAGCCTTCAGTAGTTCATAATGTGTTTCAATGATCAGAAGTCGCTCTTATTACAGAAAATGTTGTAGACCCCTTCTTTGGAGTATTCGACTGTATCACTGCACGGAGATGCATTTTTTGAAGTTATAGTTTCTAAACATGAACTTGGAAATAAGCACTCCCCGCCTCATCCTGAAGATGTTGCGATTAGTGAACCAAGAGTATAGTCAGTTGTCTTGTGCATCCTAAATAGCCTAGGTTATTGTAGATAAAGTTATAGGAAAGTTTATTAAAACATTTGCGAGAGGTTATTATCCAACACACATCCTGAACTGGTGTATTTCCCAGATGTGATGATAAAGGGAAGGAGACACAGCACATTAAGGGATGTGCATAAGATCACACAATTTGGACAAACAGGGAAGCCAGAAATGATCCCAGGTTCCCTGGTAGTGCAATTCAGTGACTAGATTAGTATCGACTGGGTACCTCGAGCTGAGCACACTGAGGCATTTGGCTCGATCCATCAGTAGCTTGACCACTTTTAAGCACAATTATCCTTCTGTTGCGCCCATTATTCAGTACACATTATGCCCACATAGCTGAAACCCTCAGAATGGCTATAATAAAATCAAAATAGCCAACTATATTTTTCTCTGCTTTAAACCAAGACTAGAGAGTGGTGGAGGGTTAAATATTATATGTGGCTCCCTTTTAGCTGGATCTCTGAAATTGTTGTGAGGCATTTGTACATACTGCATGAGGAGATACAAAGATAGGCGGGCCAGCATTTTATTTGAAGGGCTACAGTGGAGTAGGGTAGAATGATCTTCCAGTAGGTGGGCCTGTCTCCCTCTGTGGATATCTGTGACACAAGACTTTCTGACTTCCAGTGCCGCACATCCTGGATCACAGAAATCGTTCTTGATAGCTGACTTCATCTTCTGTTGTGAGTGGGTGGGTGTTTGGGTCTGCTTAGCTGAATGCTTCTCGGTCACAGCTTCAGAGTGAGTGATATAAATGTACTCTCCCTTTCGACCTGATGAATATTTCTTAGCAGCTCCAAGAATGAGGATATCCCTGGAAGGTTACAGAAAGATTGGCAAGAACTGCAGAGACTTAACTAATGGTGCACTCAAGTGGTTATATAAGATTTATTTGGGCATCCTGGCAGCCCCTATTATTCTTTTATATCAACATGTTTGACTTTTTTGAGGTAATAGTAAATTCAACAAAGGAAAAATGGATCTTCTAAGTTTCATTTTTTTTCTCATTTGGAAGTTGTTGTACCTTCAGATCTGTTGTGCTGTTTTAAACAATTTATTGTTGTGTGTACTATTACATGTTTGTGTTCAGATGTCCATTTTCATTATTAAATTGTATTTGCTGGTTTACATTTTAACCAAGCACTGGATTTCTGTTCATTACACAGCCAATAGAAACATATGAACTCGAAAATCTATGGATAAGACCAAAGAGGAAAAACTCTATAAGTACCCATTGAATGGTAGCCATGATAATAAAATACCAATGTAGTTAATCGCTAACATTATGGATTATACAGACGGACATTTGGGTAAATATTAAACCTTTAAATTGTAAAATCAATACTGCATTCTCTAAATTAACTAAAATACTAATTTACAGGCAGACCCCTGGGACTGTTCCCAGATCTATTAATATAGCTGTGTTTAGCATGGATGCAATCTTGTTTACTTCACGCAGGACCCTTGTCAAATAATTCAAAAGAGATACTGCAAGACCGTGCCATACAGACAATAGAAGGTGGTGTGAGAGTGACCCTCATTTAGATCCATAAAGTGGGGATACTAACCCATACTCCCACCACATCCAGCACAGGTTGAAACCCAATTTTAAGAAGAATATAATTCCATCACTCCTCCATTTTAAGCAGTCTTCCTCAGCAGCACTGAATGTCCCTATATGCAACAACAGCTGCTCCTCCGCTAAGGTGGAGGAGTGTCACCCCACTGCTCTGTGAACCGTTTAGATTTAGAAAGGAAAAATAAATTGAAAATAATGCATTGTTATTATCATTGTATTTTTCCGTTCCTGCTTAGGTGCGGGCGGGGCTGGGCTTGCCAGAGCAGGGGGCAGGGGGAGGAGTGGTAAGCACACTCTAAGTGCGCATAACGGTTTGGCCGGCCAAACAGTCATGTGCACTTTGCATGTTCTCCCCTGGCTGTATTGCACAGCCTGGGTGGAGAACATGCACAGCCTCCCAGCCCCTCTCTGTGAGCCAAAACCATGGTGCTCAGACAAATCACAATGCTGCTGTAAGGCAGCATCGTGATTGGCTAGGGGAGTCTGGGAGCCTGTGTGCTTCCTGGTTCCTGCTCCTGGAGTGGACTGAGGAGCCGAAGAGGACCAGGAGGCGGTAGCTGGCCTGCAGGTAGGTGTTTTAAATTTTTTTTTTTAAATTTACCTTCTAACCCCCTGCCCCGCCAACCCTGTTAAGTAGCGGCCGCCACTGATAGGCAAACAGACTAATCAACAAAACTATCACACACTGCAATGCTAGATAAAGTTTGTTTTCTAAAACTGGAATACCAAGAACAGAAATAAATAAAAAAGTCAGCTAGTGCAGTTAATTTAGTTATGTAGCTAGGCCTATACAGCAAAAACTTCACTATCATTATAGGTAAAATAGACGCTTACTCATAAAGGCACTTGACACCCTTCGTTGGAATACCACTGTGCCCATTCTTCCACATTTCGACTTTGGCCCGTGTCATCCGATATATCAGCTTATTGTACTCCCGCCCCATGGCACATGTGTTGGAGGACTCATCTCCTCTTCCTTCGGCAGGGGGAAAGGCAGGTTTGCCTCTCGTCCCCCATGCTATTTGCCCCTACCATTGAGCCTCTAGCAGCGCTCCTCAGGGCGGCAGGGGTGGCCTGGGGAGTAGCCTGAGGGCCCCCACTTAGAGATATGCCTCACTCCGTGTCCCTTTACACAGACAACCTCCTGATATACCTCAGTGACCTCCACTGTGATACCACTAAATTGGATCGGATCCTCGAGGGCTTTGCAACTGTATCCAGCATGCGTGTTTATTGGGTAAAATCCTGCATTTTCCCTTCTTTCTCCAGCTGTTCCAGCAGTTGACTTTGCATGAGGAGAGACTCCACTCCTTTGTGAGGGTACCTCCTTTCGATATTTAGGGATCAGGATCTACCACTCAAACCGGGGTTGCTTAGATGGCGACCTTACAAGGGCTATTACTGCCTTGACTTCCCAGGTGGCATTCTGGTAGACTCTGCCACTGGCCCCGATTGGGTGAATCACCCTCTCTAAAATGATAATTCTGTCCAGCCTCTTATAATATTTTACCAGCTTACCTATTGCACTCATGAAAATTCTTCACAACCCTGGATAAGCTCCTTGTAGAGCTGCCCCGGCACAGAGGTCATTGTAGGGTCGTGCTTCTCAAATTGCCCCTCCCTGTGGATAGGGGTGAACTAGGTGCAACAGACTTTGAGCTCAATTTACTCTCTCCGCTTAGCTACAGTGATTGAGTCGATGGTCTTGAGTAGACATGTGCAGAAGGCCCCCTGCTCCAGCCCAGCTATCTTAGCGGGGTTCCAATTTCTGGCACCTATGCTCCCTCCCCTGTCTTCTTCACGTGGCCCTAAGGTCCTATGCTCGGGCTGTGTATCGCACCAGTGGCACGTTTCCCTATGCTCCAGCCATCCCTCTTTAAGGTCTCCCCAACCTCCGTACCACCATCACCAGCAGTGATTTGACACATTAGCACTATTCCATCCTTGGCAGCTATGTTAGGGCTACTGCCGGCGCTTAGCTCTCAGCTTAGGCAACATACCAGCGCCGTTTCACAGTATGAGGCATAGCTGTAGATAGTGAGTTATTTTGCTCACTCAGATCATCATCACAAGAGACAGGCACCAACGATGAGGCTGGGGGTCCAAGGTAAGCTTTCGATCCACACTCCCAGGGCGTCTTCTTGTGGTACCTTTACTTTTACATGCGCACACTTACAACTGCCTCTCCCTTGGTTTTTGCCCTTCTAATCCTGTGCTGGCTTACATGCTCCTCCATGTTCACAACCTCAATCTGACAATGTCGCAGTCTGTGTTACTAGTAACACAATAATGCAAAAAGCTTGATTTTAGGAACATTGAGGTCTACACATCGATATATAGAGCGTGTTACAGTAATTCATTCATTTGGTTGCCTAATCGTTCTAAACTGCTTTTGTCAATGCAGTGATCAATAGCACTTGTCCATCCTTTGTTCTGCTGCTGTTATTTGCTGGTCTCTTGAATTAACAATCACCACGAGTGAGGGTGGCTGCACTGTATTTATAGGTTTCTGTCTGTTCGCCTTTCCTAATGGTCCTAAAATGCTGACAGGTTTCCGCATTCTTTGCGTATGTGTTTTCACACCCATTTCAACAAGTACGGGGTAGAAAGCAGATCTTGTCCTTTTGATCAGTTGGTTTTGTTAATGTTTTATGCCAATGCTGTGTGCAGCATCACTGGAAATAAACAAAAGAAAATGGAAAAAGGAGCATGAAGATGTCTACACACACGCATGCATCCAAACGTGTGTTTTTGACGATTTGGTGGGCAAATGTGGCGATTACATCATTTAGCTGCCATTTTATTTGGTATTTAAAGTTCCAAGATGGTGGATGCCACTTGAAGTCATAAATAAAAAATAATTAAACAAGTGTGAAAGTGCTTTTGCAAATGAGGCAGTCTGGCAGAATACTGCAGCAGCCCAGCCTCCCCAACATATAAAAATTGAAAAAAAAGAGCTTTTAAGGACCACGATGGTAGGGGTGGAAAGCAACTGAGTTGTTGGTGGGAGTGACGTCAACGGGTTGTGGGAAGGACAGAAAAACTGTAGCTTGAGGAAGGGGGAGCAATAAAAAAATTAATATTAAAACCAAACAAATCTGGGGTATGAGAATCAATGGATGGGGAAGAGGGAGCGACATGGAGGGTGCAAGAGGAGGTATTTGAAGGGGGAAACAAACCATATCGAGGGAGAAGAAAACACATGCATCTCATTGAGTGCCGAAGGAAAAGAAAAAGGTAGCTCTTTTAATGTGTACAGTAGAAGGATTAAAGTCATCCAATCAAAAGGATGGTAAAAAAAGCTATGCTCCAGGACAGGAACAAGGACATCACTTCTGCAAGGGGAAGGAAACCCCATTGGAGGAGAAGCAAGAAAGCGAGAGTGACTAGAAAGCCAACTAATGGAAAGCAGTGGACTTTCTCTAAGCCCACTGTAAGTGTTGGTATGGTCCACAAGATGTCTTTTCACAACAGACAGGTGAAAGCTGTCTGTAGACAAGACCTGAAAATGTGCAATTGCTCTGTAACTACACTTTTTATTTGTGAGTCCGCTTTATGGGCCTTGGGTTTTCTAGATTCTCCTAATCCTCACAGTTATGTAGGATGGATTTTTTGCTGCTTTTCTTTTGAATTATTGTATTGTGAGATTATTAGATATTTCTTCTTTGTATTTTTATTAGAATTTCATAAGCATGCTTTTAGTGTTTAATTATGTACTTTGTTATGTATTGACGCCACAGCCTTTTTAATTTTAAACAACTTATCCATGTTCCTTTGGACTCGATCAGTTCTTTATTATGGTCCTTATTTATGAAGGGCTTAGGCCGCCGTTGCATCACTTTTTTTGTGTTGCGGAAGTGGTGTAATCAATGTGCCGCACTCCGCCCTATTTACAAAGTGACTCATCTAGGCAGATGCGTCCCTTTGTAAAGCCCTGTGCTACATTATACCTGCGTCAGGTTTGATGTATGTAGGGTGGGCAGCGCCACTTCTATGACTTCACTGTGTCAAATCGTTGCGCCTGCTTCAAGCAGGCATAAGGACTGATGCAGGGCCTTTCACGTGGGACTCGCCCCATGCGTAATGACACATTGTTGGAATTGCATCGGTTTTCCGACACACTCCAGCAATGCGTCATTACTGCACCAGCAGGTACGTCAGGATTACTGATGTATCTGTTCAATCCTTGCGACATGGAGCGCCGTTATTTAAATACGGCACATCCATGGTGTCGCAAGTAAGGCACAATGAAAAGTGTTGCATCGCTGTTTACAACCAGCGATGCAACACTTTTCATAAATGAGGCCCTATGTATCCAAATTAAATAAACAGATTCATGTTTTTTTACTTCACAAACAAGTATTAGGAACACTCCGTGTTTCTGCTTTTGCACCATTGTAGGTGGACTGTAACAAGAGGATTAAAAATTATGTTGCAATTTATTTACTGGTATTCAACGCCTTCAGCACCAGCAGTTATATCCCTATATTTAGTACCGGCTAAAGAGAGAAGCGCTGTGAAGACCTTGCTCCTTGTTCATAATTCTGTGCTTTGAAATGTTCCTTAAAATCCAGGAATAAAAGTAAAATAAATTGATAACGGATCTTTTGCACCTTGCTATCTCGCTTCTGATCAAAGACTAGATAACAGAAAGCAGTAAAATCTTTAAATAGTGCATCAAACCACACCTGCTGCTTCTATGCGCTATGAACATTAGGTGCTACTATTATCCAAAGTAAGGGTGCTCAGTTTACCAACCGCTGAAGGATGCAAGGCTTAGTAGGTCTGGGACGGACTCAAAATTGGGACTTGCTGATTACCACATGTTTTTAAGAATTAATGTTCAACTCGCTGAATCATCCGTTAGTATATTATCATGTCCCACAGAATGGCACTCATTTTATCATCTGAAGATAGATGTAAGGATGGGTTGGCTCTATTGGGATTTCAGTCTTTGATGTGTGGGATATCCACCCTATTTTCTATAGCAATTTCATGATCTCATTACCTGTCCTTCTGACAACCTATGGAGAGGCGCCTCCTTGCAAATGTTATGTACTTTTCAGAAGGGAAATAGAGACTAAACTATACACATTGAAAAGATAAAACACTGAGGGGCAGATTTATGACGACTGGCGCATCCCTGCATATCAGCAGGGATGCGCCAGTTATTATGCGCCACAGCTGCGCCACCATGGATGCGCCGCATTTATAATGCGGCGCACCATGGGGCAAAAACGGCACAGATGCGTGACGCATCTGTGCCGAAAAGTGGCGCATTGCTGGAGTTGCGTCGCAAGCGCGACGCCTATCTTGGCTCTAAGGCTTGGAACGTACTCCCGTCTGACCTACGTATGCAACAATCAGAGACGTCGTTCAGGAAAGCACTTAAAACCTGGGTTTACAAATGTCCAGATGACCTCTGCTTTGCACTAATCTAGTTTTCCCTGGTATTCTTCCCATTTCAGTTTCTTCACTCAGTCCTTTTAGCGCCAGGAGGCTCCTTGCGGAGTGACAGTTTGCGCTCTACAAATGCTCTTTTACATTTTTACATCTGGGGGGCCCTATATGTACAATGCTGCGTCAATCCTTACGCCTGCTTCAAGCAGGCGCAGGGTTTTGACGCAGCATGGGCCTAAAAGTGACTGAGTGAAATCTTGTAGATTTCACTCAGCCACTTTTAGGAGGCGTTCCTGCGCCGGAACGCCCCCACCTGCCCTGGAACGCCTACATGTGGCGCAGGGCTTTCCAACGTGACGCATCTGGGAGATGCGTCACGTTTGTAAATACCCCGCACCATGGCGCAGGATTTGCGCCGCTGCTGCATCACAAAAGTGACGCAACGGCGGCGTAAATGAGGCGCAAGTGCAACATAAATCTGCCCCTAAATAGGTAGCCAATAATAGAGCAGAGGTCTACAAACCTTGTAGTCCGTGATGGAATTTCCTGGGGGGCGCAAATGCCTCAGTAATTACTTGTAAATGAAGATGACATGGAAGCATGACTCTGTTTACTTTTCATGTTTTCAGGCCATCTTTATTTACATGAAGCAGGTGAAGTGCATAAAAAGGAATGGTAGCGGTGATCGTGAGGTCTGTGGTAGCAGGGTCAAAGAGATATCTAAAAACATTGAAAATATTCTAAAGTATTTTGTTCTGTTTTGCATCTTCACAACAACTGCATCTGAAATACTGCACACACCTTAAATGAAAACTAAATGCAAATTAAACAAATTAGTGGGAAATGCACTCTTTTACATTATGAAACGTCAGTTGGTTAATGTGATCACTGCATATGTCTGTTTGTGAGACCAGAGAGTCACAATATTGAATCCTGGTTGGTGCACTACAGAATAGTAACTTGTGCATTTATAAATTAAGGCCCCTCCCCGTTTCACTTTCACATAGGTACCTCCAGGTCTCCATTACCAATTCGGGGATGGTTGTTTTTAACGAAAATTATGGCCACTGTCTTTGTAAAGTTAAATACACATGGATATGTTGGTTCCTGTGCAGCCGGTCAACTCCGACCTCGGTTTACATAAAAACGTATTGTTAGGTGGGTCGAAGAAGTGGCAGGGAGGAGACAAAAGGGTCATATTCTGAGCCCTGGTCATCTGGACCCCTGGGGCCTCAGAGTAATGGCCCAGGAGAAAGCAGAAAGGAGCGAAATCCATGGATAGCATCATGGGATTTAATTTGTTTGTTTACAAATGGAGACTGCTTTCTCACTTCCACAGAGAGATACCCTGAAGATAGTGATGAGAAATGTGAGCTCATATTGTTTTCAAAATGGCCATCACTACCATTATTGCAACAGGTGCGTCAGCACTCGGGCAATAGTGTGGCGACGCTCTGCACCCCAATTATGGATCTGTTATTAAGACAAAGAGGAGTGGGGACATATTTACCTTGTTAGCAATGGGGTGCAGAACAGTGTTGCTGTTTATGGAACAGATCCCACGCAACAAAGGGGTGAGATGTGGGTATTCGTCTCCTTTGTTTGGCACAGCCAGGCAGATAGTGTGCTTTTGGCCTCAGGCCAGAAGCGATGGCCCAGTGAAAAGTGGGTAGAGGAGTAGGTGTCATTTGTGTTGCAGGTGCAGTAGCACTGGGGATCATGGGTGTGAGGCCCCAATTAAACCTCTTTTAAGGCAGTTGTACTATCATTTCTTGCTTTTTATTACAGCTGTGCTAGCGTTGCTTTGGGCATTGATCCAATGACCCAAGAGAGCAGAAAATCAAAGCAGAAGAAACACCTTAGCTTAAGCCTCAGAGAGATGACAGAAAGGAGGATGGGGTAATTTAACCAGGGAGAGAGGAGACTGCCTGCTTCGCAAGGCAGTAGCCATCATTAGGGAGGCAGATGCAGTGGCACTGGGACCCAGGAGTGTGAAGCGCCCCCTGCATCACAACTATGATTGTCTTACTTTACAATTGAGGCATGGGAAGAGCATTAGGCTCAACCCTTGCTGCAAAGAGGCAGTCAACACGTTAGAGCTCATTTTTTCTGAAAAGGGCAGATAGCCAGGAATGGTGGGAAAGGGGTAAAAGAGGCAGAGGGGATAGCCTGCTACTTAGAGTCACATGTCTCAATAGTGCAGTTGCATTGGAGCCACAGGAGACCGAAGGGGTCACAAGACCCCAATTCGCGGGAGCAGTGTTTTTGTCTATTTCAGTTCCTCTTTTATAACCCTCACATTTAGCGTGGATATTTATGAGCTACTCAAAACGTACCCCTGAAATTATCTCAAAAGTCTCTCCGTAAAGTTTTGGAGGGGGCCGACTTCAAAATATTTTGGCCAGGGGGACTCAGAGCAAAAACGTTTTAAGACGTTTTTATAAAAGAATGTTAATGTGTTTGCTGCAAATAACTGTTTGTAGTCTCTATGTCAAAGGTGCAAACTGTAGTAAACAGGGAAGAGGAAGGTAAGAAATTTGTCATCAGCAGCAATATCAATTTTGCGTCAATCTTTGAGGGACAGATTAAATCAGAAACAAATGAGTCAATGAAGCTCTTTAGGATGGTATGAGATGTCTCCAATCCATTATCCCTAAAGGATCCCTCACGCAATTGAGAAATGCTGTGAATTTTAGGGAATTTTGGGGAGATACTTAACAAAATCAAACTTAAAAGTGAAGCAACCTACTCCTCCGAACTGGTTCCAGCACCCACTAGCAATACACTGCATGTTGGAAGGAATTAGTACCCTTATGAGTGGAACCTCAAAAAAACAATTGCACAATAATCATCTTGCTACGTAGATGACTCAATACCAGGCAAGCTGGTGGAAAAGATCATCTCAGTACTAAGTGCAGTTTCCCTCATTTTTTGAAGAAAGGACATGATAGTCTATTATTAAAGAAGTCATTAGATGACCCACCGTGACTTGAGAAGCTCTTTGCTTATCCCAGAAAAGCCATTCCTATTGAAATCTACTGAACATTGCTTGGCCACTCTGCTGGATTCCTTGATTTGAGGAAGCTACTAGTGGAAGTTCACTTACATTTCAGACATGTCCTCAGCACTGAAGCAGCTACCCTCCAGAGAGTTGAATAAACACTTTACATTCTTGATGACGGAGATGCTCGCCTGCTCATTTTACTGGACTTTGTAGCAGCATTTGCTAATGTGCAACAGACGTTTCTTCTACCTATCTACATGTTTCTTTTCAACATTGATGGAACCATTCTTGATGGCTCACCTCATTTCTCAACTACTGTGCTCAGACAATAAACATAAATAAAGTACTCTCTAATTACCTCATTGTATAGAGACGGAGAAGGCCCTTTACTCTCACTGCTGTGGGTTGGCTTATACATAAAGACCTTAGGTAAGCTGATGCATGGCCCTAACCACCTTTCACTACGCTAATTATACCCTCTTCTATCCCAAGGTGAGAGGAGAATGACATGTCACTCAATTTCCCTTAGCAAAATACCCAGCTGAAATTTCTCATTATCTGAAACTAAACCCTCAGAAAACCTCTCATTAAACATGTCCTTGTCATCTAATCTGCCCATTCTGGAAAGGATGATGGCTCTTACAGACATTGATATTTCTTTAACCATAGTTAATGGTGCATTTTGTTTATTTTATAGAAGGCTGCACATTGACTTCCACTTCAAAGATGAGGTAAATTTTGCTAATTTCCAACTTTTCCAGTTTTTAACCATTAGCCATTTAAATACAGTCTCAGACCTGTCAGTACAGGCCCTGGTAACTTGCAGGTGGTGTTACGGTAGTGCCCATCATATGGCCTTCAGAAAATCTTTTTTTGCAGCATGTTAGGAACTTTCAAATTGATCACGCCACCTCAGCCCTCTTTTCACTGCATTGCCAATCGATGGAAGCTCTTGTAAATTTAAGCTGGCTTGGCCACCTTGAAGGCCTTAAATTCTCAGAAACACTTGGCCGACAAACGCACAGTTTTAGGAGTTGGCAGGATTCTCCCCAAAAAGACAAATTGGTACCTGGAAATTCTTTCATCTGGAAATTCTTTGACGAAAGAGGCAACAAACACCAGGCCAATCCTTTTGATACAGCACCCAAGGATCCCTCTGGCCTGTGTTGTACCACTTTTCTATTTTCGACAGTGAAACCAGGCAGTACCTAATTCTGGTCATTAATGTCTGCCCATCCTTCTGTCCTCTGTTGCAGATTCCCCTGATAGGCACATCCACTCCTTTCATTGACGGTAGACTGTATGCTTCTCTCTCCTGCACTTCAGTCTTCTTCGCTGCCCTTACTGTTGATTTTGACTCTTTTCAGGTGTCTCTTAATCATCTTTAACTCATTTTGTTAAATGTCCATCTGGAATTCTGTGATGTT
This sequence comes from Triturus cristatus, assembly GCF_964204655.1. Classification (NCBI taxonomy): domain Eukaryota; kingdom Metazoa; phylum Chordata; class Amphibia; order Caudata; family Salamandridae; genus Triturus; species Triturus cristatus. The sequence goes on from NC_140587.1 coordinate 649,093,926, forward strand.
TATGTCTTGCTGGTACCACTACTCCCCATCCTTTACTGCTTGCATCTTTTTCATTCTTGCTAAAGTTTTATGGCTTGCATTCTCGCCCCTATCTTTACTGGGATGAAGGTTTACTGGACCGGTGAATCTTATGACTTACTAAGAGCATCTGTACATACTCTTCTCATCCCTATTTCCACAAACTCCAGATAATTCTCTTTCAGCTGACGTGAGGCATGTTCCTCTCCATCCTCACTGTCTACCTACAGCTTGCATCACATGGCTGGTGCCTTAACTGCTTGTGGTACCACCGCATGACCTGTCCACCTACTATCTTGTTTGGGTATCTTTTAATGTTTATGTCTTAACAGCTATTAAAGTGCCCTACTTGCACTGTCTGTCTTTTGCTATTACTTTACAGCTTGGAAGCCACTTACAATCAATAATGCTGATGTCTCAAGTAGCAGCTCCCTCTGCTCTTCATGGTCTCACTGGATGCTGTCATTTCTTAGCAGTTTCTTCTGACTGCTCCCTTTCTTCCTCTTCGTCTCTCTTCTTACCAGCTCATCTATGAAATTATCTAAGCGGAAGCATCTCCTGCTACCTACAGACAATACTCCATTCAAAGGCTGCCAACTCCACTCGTAGTTGTTTTTGGTCACAGGAAGCCCCAAATTGGGTGCAATCACTTTTGACATTTCAATTTCCCCCATTGACTCCTACACTTAGGCACTTTCTACACTCTGTAGGTGATATATGCCCCACCAAAGGCCCGCTATTACACCCCTTTTCTCTACTCGCTTTGGAGTATTACTTTCTTTCACCTCTCCTTGTCCTTTCAGCATCTAGCTAGAGTTCTTCTTTACATACTTCTACCATCACTCTCTCTTGACTAGGTAGCCAAGACCAGTGCCATTGATGGAATTGATTGCTCGAAATGCTCTGAGCAGTCGGTAAAGCAACGAAAGGGATGTTGAATTAGGAGAAAGCTCGAGAGACTAGAAGAAAGCTGGGAGCATCTAATGGTACTTTGGGAATCCAGCAGTGCGCGGACAGTTGTAGGGTAGAGGAAATGCATAAATTCAAGAAGAGACTGCCATTATCACCATAATGATCTAGAAAAAACACAACCTGGCATGTATGCAATTTTGAGTAGGCTACACGTCTGCTGCTGCACATCTGTAACTAGGCTGTGACACATCTGCAAAGGCATTGTGGGATAATGAAATACCTCCATAAAATCCTTGGAAACCTTTGTAGCGAACTATATTTTGTTCGAAAACAAAGGTTACGGCAATTAAATGTGCGTCCTCAGTGGGTGTATGAGCGCTCATTTACTATTATTGAATGGAAAGTTCATGCCATGTGCTTTACATTTATGCTGCGAGCTGCGGTCCTCTGCTGCCTACACCTACTCATATAATGTATGTTCACATAGCTCATTTCCTTGGCTTTCGGGCTCACAGGTCGCTCCATATGTCTAGTCTTTTAGAGTCATCCTGTTCCAATGTGCTTTGCCACACAGCTCACAGCCCAGTGAAACACTATCCGGGTTACCGCCTGCAGTAAGAGGTTGAACAGCTGCTTCAAAAAGCTGCTTCGCCTTTCACTAGTGAGCGGTTCATATTGAACGCACAAGCTTGCTCCTGCACTCTAAACAGTACATTCATCATAATGGGGCGCATTGTGCACCCAGTTTAGGGTTTGCCGTGTTGCAGACTGGGGCCATATGGTACAACACCCCATTGTATCCACAAATGCTTACATCACCGAGCTGACTTCCATATTACAACTGCTTCCTCTGCATATGAAGTATTTGAATACTATCGCAATCTTGCCCCATAACACCAAGCTGTGCACCTCAACTCATAAAGCACAGCTTCCCACTGCCCTCTTTACACTGGGACAGGAGCATACATTAACAAAAACCTATATGGTATCCTCCTCTCTAGGTGGCAAAGTGGTAAGGAGATTGGACAACACCTATACTCCACCGCACTCGGTGGTGGGAAAAGAAAAAACCTATTTTATAAAACCCTCACCAACTCTAGTAGTGGCATGCTTAATCATCAGGTTCACCCTGACTCCTAAGGGTCAGGGTGGGCTTGACCATATTACAGGGAGCTCTTTAAAGAAGTGTTTATTTTTTGGTGGGGTTCTATACAATTAGATAAAAATTCCTCATCCTCCCCAAGGTGTCCCTTTATTAGTGGGGTGAATGGGAAAGAATAAAACTGTAACTATGCGGGGCAAGCAGGATATTGTGGTCCTATGACCGTAATATAACATCGCTGACAGGTTTCTGCCCTACTCTATTGGCCTAACATAGGTCATGGGCATTTCTCAGGGCAACAACAGAGAAAGTGATTCCCCCAGTGGCACACTGGTGAAATTTTACAGACAAATGTGTAGCATGCAAAAGGTAAGCGTGTGCAAGAACAATAAATGTGATGTACTTGCCTTATATTGGAAGTACCACAGCATCAAGTAAGTTATACTTATCAGGTAGTGGTGAGGGTAGACCCTTTATTCAAACTAGCATCAAGGGTCCCTGCCCTCTGCAAACCTGTTTGGTGCACCACTCTTCCTGGCTTCTGTGGTGTCACCCTGAGGAATGCCCAGGACCTATGTTAGGCGAATAGAGTAGGGCAGAAACATGTCGGTGTTTTTACATTAGGGTCATAGGACCACAATATCCTGCTTGCCCCGCGTAGTTACAGTTTTAATCTGTCCCATTCACCCCGCGAATAATGGGACACCTTGGGGTGGATGAGGACTTTGTGTCTAATAGTATATAACCTCCCAAAAAACTAAAACTTCTTCAAAGAGCTCCCTGGAATATGGCAGAGCCCACCCTGACCGTTAGGAGTCAGGGTTAAATCCGATGAAAAAGCATGCTACTACTAGAGTGGGTGAGGGTTGTATAAAAAAGGTTTGAACTTTTCCCACCACCAGGTACGGTGGAATATAGATGTAGTCCAATCTCCTTACCACATTGCCACCTACAGAGGATACCATATAGGTTATTGGTTATTGTTTAAGAGTATGAATCCCCTCTCATTCCATTTATGAGAGGATCTCTCTACCCTTCTGCATCCAGGAGTAGCCCTCATGCTCCTATTTTTTCTAGACAACCCTGACTCTACTGGCACTCAATCCTCTTTAGATCACTACTGGACTGTGTGCACAGTGCATTGTGTCAATCTATCTATGTGTTTTTTCCGTGGGTCTACAGAAAACCAAGTGTATACTATGTAACATCCTCCCCAGCCTGAGAGCATGTAACAGACCACACCACACATGGAGCTCTTGTTTGCATGTCTTTATTCATCAGCACCAGGGGCGGCTCCTCCGCTAAGGCGGACGAGCGTTGCCCCGCTGCTCTCAGAGTAGTGAAAAAAGGAAAAATAAAATTATAATTACAATGTTATATAGATTTTATTTTTCTTAGCTATGAGTCTAGGTTAGGCCAAGGTGGGGCTGCGGTCACAGATGTAGGAGTGGGGGGCACACTCTAAGTGCGCATGATGGTATGGCCTGCCATCTTGAGCCGGCCAAACAGTCTTGCGCACTTTGCATGTTCCCCACCAGGCTGTAATACACAGCTGGTGGGGAACATGCACAAGTTCATAGTCTCCATTGAAGCACTGAAACATGGCTCTCAGATCAATCATAACGCTGCACTGCAGCTTTGTGATTGGCTTAGGGGAGCTTGTTTGCTTCCTGATACCTTTCCAGAACTCATCAGAAGGGAAACGGAGGAGAGAAGCTGCCGGCCAAAGAGCTTACTGTTTTTTTTGTTTTCCCCTCCTCCCCACGCCTCGCCATTGCCTGCCAGCCACCACTGGTCAGCATGCAACCATTAACTGAACGCACTGCACCACAAACTTCATTAACCACACCTAGCCACACCCATAAGATCATCTAGTACTTGTTAGGAGTCTACTAAGGGCCACTAGAGTCTCCGTCCACATTAACACAGGACACGACATGCTACAGAAGGCTTTATTCCTTTTTACATCGCACTTATTTACTATTAAAATTCTTCCCTAAGAGCTCGATGTACTAAAGGCTTTGTACTTGCAAAGCCGAAGGAGAACAAAATGAAAGGACAGGGCTGCAGTCATGGCATTTTGCAAATGCCAGCGCAGTGCTGGAGGCGCGCAGACCCCTCTCACTGTGTTTGCGGCAATTTGGTAATATTGACAGAGGCAATGCTGCCTCATTAATATTCATGAGAAACGATTTCTGCAAATGGCCATTTTACGCTGCGATTGATTACTGCACACGTCATAGTGCAAAACACAAATGACGTCGCTGTGTAGCGCTTTGCAAAGACAGCAATTGCTTTGAGACCCTATCTATCCAAACTATGATACATCAGGTCAGTCCTAAACCTGACCAATGTCTCCATTAGTGGCAAGGATTATCTGCATTTCATTGGTACCTTTTCTCCTGTAATGAATTCACGAAGAAGACCCAATCATTTGCATGTTATCTTCGAAGATAAAAAGGACGATTCATTTCACAATAAGCTAAAGAAAATGCAGATTCTTAATGTTCTTCCTTAGAAATACTCTCTGATGAGCAGTGATCATGAGAAAGTATGAGCATCTAAGGTACACAGTATTAATTGCGATGGCGCCCGGTTCCCTGGAGAAAACAGATTGCATGCATATTGGTAACTCGAACAGCTTCACTGAAGTATGGTGAGTTGTGAGCTCTGTATATCCACTTTAAAAGAAATAGCACGCCCTCCCCAGTGTGGGCAGCACCTGCTCGGCAGGGTTTGAAAAAGGAGTTTCCACTTGGCAATTAATTCTCTGATTTTGACTCTAAAACGCTGCTACGATTCTGGCCTGCAAAAGGTTGGATGAAATACGTTTCCTTTGCAAAGCTGAATGATGACAGCTCTTCCCTCTCTGAGTGGCACATCATCTAGAGGCCCTTCAGGAAGTTATCAGGAACTTATTTTTACGAGTAAGACTCGTCAGAAAGGTACCTCGAGAACATGTCGGAGCTTAAACCCCACTTCAGTCATGCACAATTAAGTGAATACCATTTAGGCGTGGCTCAGTAGGGAGAAAAGAGGCCCGCTAGACCCATATCCTACAGATATCCATAGCCATTTTGGATTGAATGAGGGCCCCCGACGGGATGGGGCAGTATCATGTTAAGGATTATGGGGGCCTAAGCAACAAATATTTTGATATTTTGGGGGGCCCTGATTGGAACAACTTTGCAATTTATCACCCATTTCCAGCTAATTAAAGCCTCATGATGCCAGATAATATTGAATTATATGCTAAAGGATGGGATAGAGAAATAGAGAGACGTAAGAAAAAGCAACCCTCCACTTCCCTGTGGCCCGTTAAATGGTAGGGGCCCTGGGCCAGTGCCCACTTTGCCCATGCCTTAAAACGTCTCTGGAATGGGGCCCTCCTGTGCTGCAGGAACCTGCATTACGCCTCTGGCAGGCTGGCAAGCTCTTTCTGGTCTCTGACTCAAGCACAGGCTCTTGATCCAATAGGATCCTGTAATGGCTCTGACAGAAGTGTGGCCCAGAACAGAGCAATTGTTGGCAACCCTTTTACCATTTAAGGAATCTTTACCAACCTAGGTAGGTTCCTTCCAGGGATATACAGATGATGTCCTTCTAGAGTTCACCCTATGGCCTGATGATTTTCCTCTGTGGACGTTATTGGAGGATACTGACAGGTAGCCTCTGCTGTCCCTCTTTTCTAGAGCACAGCCCTAGAAAAAGTACCAATCTGATTGCTAACCAATGGCAGCTGACATGAAACGGGGGTGGCGAGGCGGGGAGGGGGGTGTAGAGAAATAAGAAAAGAAAAAAAGTACCTGCCACCGTGCCTCTCCTCCGTCGTCTCTGCGTCTGGCCGGAACGGAAGCATACAGGCTCCCCTAAGCCAATCACAATGGTGCCATAAGCAGGTTCATGATTGGTCTGAGCACCGTGCTTCGGCGCTCAGAATGGGACTGGGAGCCTGGGTATGTTCTGCACCCAGGCTGTAATACAGCCTGGGTGGAGTATGTGCTAAGTGACGATGACTGTTTGGCTGGGCCAAGACGGCCTGCCAAACCATCATGCGCACATACAGAGTGCCCACCACTCCCCCCCCTGCCCTCAGAGCAGCCCAGCCTGGCCATGCAACCTGCCTCAGCAGGGAAAAATAAAATGAAATTAACATCGAGTTATTATTTTATTTTTCCTTTTTTTACACTGTTGAAAAGTAATGGGGCGACGCTCCCCCACCTTAGCAGAGGTGCCGCCACTGTTTCTAACACGCACCCCCCCTGGCCTGGACTCAGGTTGATGTCTGAGGAGTTGTTCTGTAGGCCAGGATGATTTGGTAAAAGTGCAGTCAGCTCTTTCTGACTAGCCGATCCAACATGATGGCTGTGACGTCAGTACACTGATGGAGGGTATTGGTGTGTCGGTAACGTCACCATTTTGCGTGCCCCATTGACGATACGGCCCTCAGTCTCAGTGTACGTGCACAAGGATACTGCAGAAATATACTGGAGGAGGGGCAGCTGACCACATACTGGGCCAGCCTTTATCAGCTTTGGGAGGTAAGGAGTTAGGTAGCACTACAATGAGGCTCGAAATCCCCTCACCCATCTGGGGCCGGGACCGTGACGCCCTCTTATCATGGAACAAACCAGATACAGGTACTGGACGGCTGCACTCCTCCTGCTCTCATGTTTGAAATAATTGGGCTATTGGTGTCCTTTACAATCAGGTGTTTCAAATGCTTCTGTAAATATTAAGCACAGTTGCAGCTGTTTAATTCCTACTGTACAGTCTTCAATATTCAAGGATGGGTGGGTGCTGCAGTATGTAGAGTATGGTTGCTGAGCGTACGTATTCTCCCAAGTGCTTGGTAGACAGCCAGCTGAAGGGGGATAGGGAGCTCCAGTCCCCCACCTCATCACAATATTACAATTATTAAAATTAATTGGGACTAATCTTACTTTTAGGCCTTGATTACTAGAGACTGCGTAATTAATGACCCCTGTGCAAGTGGCATGCAGAAACATCTGTTTCCACAGGCATCGCAACTACAAGCGGGTCTGTGTTTACTGACCCTTCCTCCCCCCTACCCAAATACATTTTTGTCAGGTAAACCTTGACGGTGGAAATAGGGAAAACGAATAGTAATTGGTATTTCCAGCATCTATTACATTCTGAACTCTGAGGTGGTAGATCTTCACAGGTGCGATAAACACCGCGTCCTCCACTAACAGCACTGGTAATTGAGGACATAACAGCAGGGTGTTAATGACTTTTTTCATTCATTGTCTATTAAGAGACTGCATCTGGAAGATTTTTTTTTTTTTTTACAAATTGTGATTAAACCAGAATACATAATACCCCATCATTGATATCAAGGATCACATAATATCCCCTTTGGGGATATTATTTTGAGGTAATGCAAGGTTGGTGGTTTACCTGTGATTTTGGTGAAATGACACCATTGTTTTTATCCTCCTATTTAAACAAGTAAAATAAGTCCCTTTATTTGTTTTGTAGGACATTCTATCGAATTGTTGTGATATCTGAGATTTGTATTTAGAAAAGGTGCATAAAACACCATGAAATAAAACGGAATTGAAGAACAATAGCCCTAAATGGTAAAAGATTTAATTCCGAAATAATTACAGAATTCTGCCTTTTTCATTTGTACATTCCAAGTGTTTCTCCTTTAAATGAGAATTGGTCCTTTTTATTCTTCAGAATTCCAGGCTTTTTTTTGACACCCCGAAGCATTTTAAAGTCCGCCAAACAAAAAACTTATTGTCCCTTTGCCCACTGTGACATCATTATTTTGGAGGGGGATTCCATCCTGGCCCAGCCATATCCCTGCGGAATTCTCTCTGTATAATTCTCCAGTTCCAGCTTGGCTACAGAATGTGTTAGAAAGGCCTTAACATGTGCTTCTTCTGACAGCAGTTTGGCAAGGAGCCAGGCTATCCCTTTTTGAGTCTGACAAACTGTCTCAGTTGATGTATACGTCCTCCGGTCTTTCCTACTCCACTCTGTGGCCCAATTACAAGGCAGACAGATATATGTGTGAGTCTGTGTCCATTACTGCCAGGTGTCTCCGCACAGAGAGGCACCTGCTACTTGTTAAACCCCAAGGAATGTGGAATAACTGTTCAGACCCAGATTTACCCAGGGGGGCTCCTCCTTTGAGTGGAGGTGGGTCGCCGCAGTTAAAACTCCCAAAAGATGAAAAATAAAATGGTAATTAATTACCATTCTATTTTTCACCCCCCTTTCCTGAGCCGAGCGTCAGGACGGGGGCGGGGCCACTGCAAAGTGACAGCAGGAGGGTGGTGGGTGGGCGGTATGGCACTGTTTAAAGTGTGCATCTCTTTTTGTCCTGCCGACTTTCAACAGCGAGGCACACATGCGCACTTTAAACAGCTCTATTTCAGCTGTCTTAAGACAGCTAGGTTAGAGAAAGCCAAAGCCTCCAGAGTGCTGTGGAGCGCCGAGTGAGGCCACTCCCATCGGTGCTAGGGCTGCTCTCATGCTGGTGAGTAACAAAAAGGTACCTGGTTATCAATTTTGAATCGCTATTTACTTAAGTGAGAAAAACAAAGACCGATAGGTTCTTGTGTTTTCAGTGTATAATTCACATTTTTTTTGTGCTAAGCTCAAAGCAAACTTAGTGAAAACATTTCATTCATGTCCGAGATACAATACATTACAAATACATGACACATAGTTGACATCCATCAACATTGTGATAATAAACAAATATCAATGTGCAATAATATTTACAAAATAATAATGAATTGCGAAAATTCATAAAATTACACCAGCAATACACTCCTATTAACAATTCCTCACACACCAAACTTGAGGCGAACATTTTTTGGGAACTGAAACCACATGAGAAAATTCATACTCTATGGGGTTAATTTCACATTGCACACCCTCTCTAGAGATATAGAGTTTTTTGGTTGCCCTATGTGTAAAAAGATGAAAATTGCAGACGCGTTTCTAATCCCTGGGGTTATTCACGGGATTTTCATCAGGGCATGAAGGCACTGTGTAACCTGAAGATGTATATATCACACCATTAGGGGTTACGTTTTTATAGAGCCTCTCGCATAACAGGGCGTTTAAGGACAGCGGGAGGCAACCGGGAAGTTATTTTCGGGTTGCATTCACCGATCGAAGAGAGTGTCAATAAAGTTGTTTTATCGTTTTTCAAACAAGTTCCTAGCGCGAGTCGACTGTTGAGAACCAGCAGGTTCAAAAGCCGTGAATCATAAAATGCTGCATTGTTTGTCTGCACGCACCGTGTTTTAGGAACTGTTTTCTCCGTTCTCACGAGGGATCGTCCCGCAGTGAAATGATGACGTCATTTTTAGGTCTCGCCTTGCTATCGCGTAAGCGATCGCAAAGCGAGACTATAGAGAGCGGGCTTGAAAAGTGCTCCCAAAAAGCGGATTGCCTTGCTAGCACGCGCACAATCACGCGCATCGTGCCGCCATACAATCCGCCTTTTGGGAGCACTTCAAAAGGTCCGCTCCCCCGCCCCCAAGCACGCGCGCGCCACGCTCCGCCGGGCTTGTTCTGAAACTACCATGGGATCAAACTTACTGGCTAAAAAAGAAATCCATGCGAGACCATTGGTTAACAGGTAGCCGGTTGGGCCAATCAGAAATGACTATTCATTGAGTGTTTGCTGATTGTTCCTTACTTCCAGGTGTGCTCCATCTTAAAACAAGAACGAGTGGGTGTTTTTGTTTTTCTTTTTATGTGAAAAGAGGACAGGATACCTTCCGAGCAGCACATTTGTTTTAGCGGTGGTTTGCTTTCAAGATGGAGATTTTTCAACTCATGGGTAGGTGCTCAAGTGGAAGAGGCGGTCGAAGTGATAAGCAAAGTAATGTATTGTATTTGGTTCAGGAACATTGCACCACCCTTCTCGCAAGTCCTCCCTGTCCCAACTTTCAGGATTGTGTGTGGCCGCCCTAAAACGTTTTCTTGGAATGCTTCGTCGACGTGCAAAGGGCTTAGTCTGTCTGAACCGCAGGTGCTAACCTTCGCGTGAAACGAAATGAATTCTGGGAGTTGTCGTCTTCTTTCTTTCGATTCCATCAAACTAGCACCCCTTACTGAGGCCTTTTGTGTATAAAAAAATGCAGCTCTTTCCCAGTCCTGCATCTCGAACAATCCTCGACAACGGGCTTTTTGCTTTCTTTAAAGACGTTTTTCGGATGTGGTGCCGTTCATCCGATGGCTTCTGTAAAATAATGACTTGCAGACGAAAAGGTCAGGACCGGTTACGGTGCAGTAATGGTGTGGAGTGAGGGGGAGGCTTGAATTTTGGGTATATGTATTGGTGACAAACCGTTTAGCACTTGATTGATAGAAAGCATTCTTTCTATCTTCTAGAGGCGTCTGACGACGAAATGAGTTCTATGAAAAGGGATGCAATGTGTGTCTTGCCCTCTTCGTCATAGAGTTTCTAACGGTCAATACATGTGATTTTTAGGTCTCGCCTTGCTTTCGCGTAAGCGATCGCAAAGCGAGACTATAGGGGCTTTTGAAAGTGCTCCCAAAAAGCGGATTGCATGGCTAGCATGCGCACAATCACGCGCATCGTGCCGCCATGCAATCCCCTTTTTGGGAGCACTTCAAAGGGTCCGCTCCCCTGCCCCCAAGCGCGCGCGCGCCACGCTCTGCCGGGCTTGTCTTGTTTTCCTCTTGATTGAAATCATCTGGTTTCACTTCCCTGACAAATGTATTGGGATACCCCACCCACCCCACCTTCCATAGCCCTCCCTCCGACCCCACTCTGCTTTTGTGCTCAGGCAGCTTAGCGAGGTTGTGAAGGAAGGAACTGGTTAACAATGACTGGTTGCGTAATTCTGTGCAATGAATTGCTGAAAAAAGATCACAACGTTGTAGTTCCTTGGGTCTCAACCAGGCAGTGCACGCTGCCTCCACAACGCGGAACCGAAGCACCGCCCATCCTTCCAACCAGCTACCTCCACTGTTCCCTGCAAATGCTCACTCCTCCCCGGCCAACAGCACGCCCTCATCCCTCCTTCTCCACTCCGCAATCCCCCGACGAGGACCGCCCCAGCACTTGCGCTCCCCCTCCCCACGCCATCCACCACACCAGTGAGTACTCACTCCCCACCGGACCCAACGCAGCTCACCCCCGATCCTCGACAGCAACGCACCCCCAACCACATTGAACGCAGCCTACCCCGCACCCTCCAGCCGCCTGTCCCCGACCACATAAACTTCTTGGCCCGCTTCTCCTCCCTGCCTTCCCCCCACCAAGCGGCGTTCAGTTGCAGCACCTCGCACCAACCCTCAGCCGGGAGCCTCCGGTCTCCACGCTCAGGCAATGGAATTAAGGAACTACTTAAAAAAATATAAAGTCTCCCATTCAGTTTCAACAAGAAAATGATAACATACTACCTGGCAGCTCAAAGTTGTTTTTTTCATAGCAACATAGTTTGATTAAATAAAACGCTATTTGCATTTGTTTAAGGCAATTTAATAAATAACATTCCGAGCTTACAAATAAAAAATTGGGAGCTCTAAGGGGCGTGGCCAATGTAATTAAGGGCGTGGCTTCAAACGCGTGATTAAAACACGTAAACTAAAAATCTGTGTTTCGCATAGTGTGCGATACTACTGGTATTTTGCTATTTCTGCTAGGCAGCCAGATATATAATACAACTACTAACATTACACCTACAATAAACTAGGACTATTAACTTTGTCAATCGTTCTTAGATGCACATGCTAAATAAACAACCACTTTGGCTTCCTTATATATAATATTGCAAATGCTTCAGTTGTGAATTTATGAGACAGTGAAAGAACTAAAACGAGTCCCAGGAACATTGATCCTCACGCAAGATTGCTACCAAGCGTTGCTTTTTATTTTATTTTTTATTAATGTAAGTGAGTGAAAGGGAGCACTGGACACGGTTTAACCTGGGAGCACATGACTCGCAGTGGCCCAAGCTTCCCACTTAAAGCACCAGTACCTGCAAAAACCCACCCAGGAAAAATAAGCATTGGCAGTGCCAATAGGTCTCACCTGTGGGAGAGCTATAGGCTATGTACATTTACTTTATCAGTTTTGTACACCTGATTAGCTGTTGTGCAGCATGGCTGAAAGTTAGAAAAACAACAAGCATTTGCAATGCAATAGGTCTCGCAATCATGCAAGTTTGAGCTAGTGGCACTGTAAATGACAATGCCTCTTATTTATGTTTTTGTTTGTAAAACATAAATAAAACGCATTGTCAATTACAATGCCAATAGCTCAAACTCCCGTAAATGCGAGACCTATTGCATTGCAAATGCTTGTTAATTATACACTGAAAACACAAGAACCTATCGGTCTTTGTTTTTCTCGCTTAAGTAAATAGCGATTCAAAATTGATACCCAGGTAGCTTGTTTTTGTTACTTGATTTATACGTCCATACCTGGCTATTACAGGACGAAAAACCCCCCATTGTTCATATATCTCATGCTGGTGAGAGCAGCCCTAGGATTGGCCAAGGGAGTTGCTGTATACGGTTCCTGTGCAGAATGAAGAGAGCGTCGCCGAAATCAGGTAACTTTTATTCTTTATTTTTTAAATATTATTTTAAGCCTGCATGGGAGCCCGCCCTCACCCTTCCCATAGATGCTCTACCGCCACTGGTTTTACCCAGGAGAATTCTACATGGAACTCCCATCACAGGGTTTAAAGCAGACATTTACTAACCGCTGTGAGCAGGTTGTTAATGTGAGTGAGCCGGCTGGTGCGGGATGGGTGCTGTGGAGCTGGGGAATGTGGGTGAGGGAAGAGAAGGATGTTGTCTTGCAGGGTAGCAGGGCTGGGCTCTACTGGAGCCCATTCTTAATGCAATTTACCAGCTAGATTTCATCAACTGGTAAAATAAGTGTTGGTGTTCTCATACCTAGAAAATCTGGGAACAGAACCACTTGTCCACTCATAATCAAGCTTAGCAGAATCGCATTCAGTGATTTTGCTCCATTCAACTTTTAATGAGGGCCAGTGACTGCCAGCATTCTGAAGCTGGCAGCAGGCAGCACGGGCGTCATATTTAGGCAATGACTAATATAAAATGCAATTAATGTATCTATGCATGAATGCCACTTTTTCAAGATATTGCAGTTGCTGTTACAAAACAAAATTCAAAATAAATGTTTTGCTTTTGCCTTTCCCATGCCAATGTGAATTACACCGGTGGCAAATTGCAACCTGCCTAATGAATATTAATTAGGCAGGTAATTCAATGACCCTCTGTTATTTTCTTAAACGGCCTATTAGTACATAGGTTGGTTTACAAAATAAAATAGTGGTTACAAAAGTAGGTAAGCAATTTATGACCACTTTTTGCCACCACTTTCACAGTACATCTGGCTGTTTATGTCTTATCCTTCACTCATTCTGCACCATTGGGCAGTCAACAGGTAACCAAACATTGCTTGTTTCCTAAGATACTGTTTTGTTGATTTACTATTTACCTCTAATTACGTATTTTAACTTAAATTGGAGTAATGTAGCCTTGGGCACAATTGTCTGTGGAACAAAAACTTTGCACAAGAAACTCTATAAGTTAGATAATTAAAGGCCAGATGAGCAGCCATTTCATTTTGTGAGTCTCCAATTGCGATTTTTTGCAACTCACAATTAGGCACTCGGAAAATGCAATGTACTAATGTGTCTCAGACACATTTAGCGATTCCAAATGGTGTCGCAAAAGACCTACCTAATCAATATTCATAAGTAGGGCTCCCAGCTTTCCATTTTTACTGGTTTTTACAGATAAATACAGACAGAAAACTATTTATTTTACTGTCTGTATTAATTTTTAAATACAGAAAAATATGGAAACTATGCCTTCTTTGGATAATTTTTTCTACTGTCAAATATGAGTGTCAGGTCAGTAGGTGTACAGATTGAGAGGTAAGGGAGATTAAAATAGACAATAGAATTCCTAATTAAGCTTAGTTAAGTGCAGATCTACAGTTATTTATGCTCTTCTACAATGCTAGTGTTTTCAGATAATGGCTATTGTACTAAATACTGCTGAAACCTTTTGGACATTGAAATGGGAGAATGCATTTATCAGTGAAATAAATGTGGAAAAATACCCATTGCAGCTTTATTTATACAGAAAATGCAAGATAAAATGGATAAATACAGAAAAAATTAGCAAAAAAATAAATATGGATAAATACAGATGGAAATGTCGAAAAAATAAATACCATAAAACCGGGAGCCCTATTCATAAGGCAGGTCACAATTTGTGACCCATTGGGAATCACCTGTAATCACAGGGATGGTGGCCTGCTGGAGTCAGCAAACCACCGTCTCTGTGACTGCTTCTTAAATAAAGCCTTTTTTTTAATGCAGCCTGTTTTCCTTAAAGGAAAATGGGAAGAATTTAAAACAGAAAAATGAAAAGTTTCCTTTTCATACTTTAAGAGTTTGTAGTGATCCGTGGGACCACTGCCTGCTCTTAAAAAATGTTGGCGCCCACATACACAAAGAGGAAGGTATCACATAGGCACCCCTTCCCGTTTGCGAAAGAGTTACCACCCACCTCCTTCACAGAGTCAGTAAAGTATGAATGTTTTGCAACCGCATTGCGGTCGCAAATCATTCATGGATGCTCCTGCGACTCGCTATTAGAAGGGGACGCCCTTGACATTCCCCTTCCCAATACCGACTCGCAGACCCTATTTTGTGAGTCGGTAATAGGTTACCAACTCGCAAAATAGGGTGAGTACATGCTAAAACCCATTTTACTGGTTGCAAACGCCAGATTCGCCATTTGCGACTGCAGAAAACGGCCGTACATCTGGCCTTAAATTAGGTGCTAGACCACTGCGAAACATTTTACGTTATGTTAGGCTTTGCAACATTGGGGCTATAACCTCATTTATTGCTAGATGTGGCACTTATAACTCCTGATTGGGACTGATTCAGAATGCTTTTTATCCATCATTAAATATGTCGAATTTAAGAGTACTTCAGGAGTAAGTCGCACAAACTCTCAGAAATGTATGTAAATCTGGGTGTTTAAGAGAAGAGGGTGGAGGTGGAAGAGACGTCAGAGAGTGAGAGTGGAGAAGAAGTGGCGTAACATAACATGAGGCCCCCCGTAGAATGTGAAGCGGGCCCCTGATTCTCTCATACGTCACAGATATGCATTGGCCTTGGGCGGAACGGGGGCCCCTCTGAAGTGGTTGGGGGGCCCTTAAGGGTTGGGGGCTCCCCTGCACCACAGGGTTTGCAGGGTCTCAAATACGCCCCTCAATAAAGTTTCAGCTGTGAGTTAGAAACCTGGAAGTGACAGTAGAAGGAATCGATCCAGAGGGTTGGAGGTAGGGGGAGCAGTGAAATAGGCTTCATGGCCTGGCCCACTTGTGCCCCAGGGCGTCTGCAGACAGGCACTTCCTGGTCACTCCTTGTAACCTGCAGATGCCAACGCTGAATGGAAAGATTAAGAGATGGACAGCTGTGGGAGGGATGGGACCAGACTGAAGGTTTCGAAGCGCACACCCCTCTTTCTGTAATCCCATGGGGTTTCCAGCAGCACAGAGACATTAGCATTGAGTGGTCCCTTTACTGTGCTGTGTAAATTCACTCCTTCATTCAGTGGCTAGAACTCATCCATATTATTGCCATTATATTTGAGTAACAATGTTGGAATAATAATTATCCTTTCTCTTTTATCATCACATCACATTTGACTAAAACTTATGATAAAATAATATTTGAGAGGGTAGTGGGCACATGAAAAGTATATTTTAAGGGATGAAATTCAGGAGCAATAACAAAAACCATAGTTAAAGAAAGGTGATGGTAAATTGGAGAATGCAAATATTCAAAAAAGGGTTAGCTGGAGATGTTTGAATAATCTTGATAATTTGGAGTCTTCTGGGTAGCATTCCATTCCATATATGTACCTCATCTACGCGATCACAGAATGGACCAATAATGTACAAATGAGTCTTGGTCCCATTGCAGAAAGGGAGGGACGACCAAACTGCTGGGTCACGAACACTCTGAAAAGAAACACAAGGACCCATGTTTCGACCTTGGTCGACCTCACCAGGGAGATGTAGCCTCTTACCACCTAATGCCGTTCACTAGGGATCCACTCTGGACAGGCCCATCTCACAGAAGGAGACCAACAAGTGATGCGTGGGGATGCTTATATTTAACATAAATACTGAAATATCAACAGGTAGCACTCTGTGCCCTTGTTCTTTCAGCTTGCCTTCGCCAATACAGAAGAGAACAACTACACGACAGTCAGTTTTGATCACGCCCCAGAAGGGGGTTTCCAGCCCAAACCGCCGGTGGCGTAGCTAGGGACGGTGGGCGGTCTGCCCGAGCAGCCCTTTTTTTGAAGGCGGTGGAGGTGAGAAAGTCATCTGTTGACTATAATCTTCCCCCATCCCCCCCGAGAACAAGTCATCTGTCGACCATTCCTCCCCCCGGAACAAGCCATCTGTCGACCACCACAACCCCCCTCTCTTACCTGCTCCGGGTGGCAAACTCAGGGCCCGCCCCTGGTGGCAATAGGTGTAGCTATGCCACTACAAACCGCTGAGCCATCCCCACTCTGAAAAAGCAAATCTCTTCTGTAATTATGCCCGAAAGCTAAACAATGGAATGGAATGGTCCTCAGATGAATCCTCAGTAGTTATGATTCATGCAGGCATCAACATGCATCAGTGTGCTGTTCAATAATATGAGAGAACTCATCTGAAAGCATTAAACATGGTGAGGAAATATACTGAGGTGGTGGAGACTGCAGACACAGAACTGTAGAAGCAACAAGGGTCTTATCTTTTTTACATCATGCAGTAAAGGGACATGTCTAAAGCTGCATACATGAAATGAGTACGGACAACAACTGGAAGTGAAAGAGAATGTAAACCAGCTCAGACTGACTCAAAGCAACCGCTTAACTTTGCTGTATACTGTTTTTGCCTCAACACAATTACAATGAACTCAAGGAATCCACACTAACTTATGATCCACTTTTCAAAGAAAATGTATAGGGAATCCATTGGGGGCATCCTGGAAGATTAAGCATCCATACATCATGAGGGTCGAATACCACAGATGCCAGCTGCCTCAAGGCCTAGGCAATGACGAGTGTACAAGAGAAGTATAAATACCATATTCATGTTATCAATTGGCCAAACAAGTGTTCGGCTTAGCACCTGTCAAAATAGTGTATTATATTACTGAAAATTAAAAAGAAAGACCTAGAGGAAGATCATTTATTAAACATATATCAACATTGTCAGATTCAATAAATGACACTGGGGAGAAGAAATGCTGCTATTGTGAAATACCTTAACTTTAATAAAGCATTTCGTGAGGTGCCACGCGACCCCCTAATGCACACACTGGTTCAAATAGTCTCCATGTGAGATTGTTGAATAGATCAATAAAATGACCGCTTGCAGTGGTAGGCGATATTCACAACACTACTACCAGTAGGGGAAGTGGGACTCAGTTGTGTACAAAGCCATGCGTCTGTGAATCAGTCGAAACATCCAACTCCTTTAAGGAAAAGTACAAAGAGGCAACAGTCCTTTCTATTTTCTCTAATTAAAAAGAAACATTTCCTGAATATTCCTAGTTCATTCCCATTTTAGTTGTTTTGGCATGTAAGAGGGCATCAAATGGTACCATAAGAGCACTACTTTATGCACTCAGGAATGCCGTTGTGACTAGGCCTCCAAGAAACATGGCTTGGAATCCCCTCCATGTGAATGTTCACCATTAGGCTTGCTGTGCACAATGTTGAGAGAAAGCGGTGACAGTAGAACAGCTCCTTGGGAGGGGACTTGCTGAAAACCTTCTGAACTTGCCTCCTGCAGTCCTAATGCACTCCTTCTGAATTACTGTAAAGGTCACGAGAAGGGTCGGTGGCTGTTTTCAATGCAATTCTATGTGCAAACAACTAAGGGGCCGATTACGATGTTGGACAGACCGGAGTCTGTCTGACATCGTTTGGGAACTGGAACTGAACAACCTTGTATCATCGGTTCCAGCCCAGGAATTAGGATGCGACCGAACACTGTTTTCGGTCGCATTCTTATTCTTTACACTGGGAGCATGCATTCCGACCAGAATGCATGCTATCAGTGTAAAGTGAAGAGGTGCAGTTTAACCTGATCAACAGTGGGGCACCATAGATATCCCCTAGGCCCCCATCCGGAGGCCTTGTCACCCATGGGAGCCTTGCTGGGGGTCTTGAAAGTCGGATTCCCAAAGGCTTTCTGTGTCGGAAAGGCCGGCACAGAAAGGCTGTGGGAATCTTCTATCGTAATCCCTTGGCCGGAAAGAGCCGCCCGAGGGATTGATGGAGAATTTCTGAATGGCAGCATGGCTCACCGAGCCCATCGGAGGCCATTCGGAAATCCAGTTCGGATTCCTTTCCGACAACCCCATCAAAATGGATCAGTTGGAAAGGAATCCGAGCAGCTGATTCCGATGTGGTCGGAACGGCTCTGACTGAACAGCATCGGAATCGGCCCCTATGTTTCATAAGACGTTGGATATTTTCCATAATGCTGAACCAATCAGTTTTAATCTGGAGTAGAAAGATTTTTAAAAATCACATGGTGTTGCAAAAAACACAAATGGAATAATAAATCAATGAGGAAAAAGGTATAGGGAAATATTTAAAAAGGAAATTCTGGTGGAATGCTGGCAGTCAGCAACACACTTCAGCACAGCAAACTCACTATTACAGTGCATTAAAACTGCTTCAGTACCTTTCAATTACAAGTTAAACCCCATGGAATGGGGAATAACTGTGCAGATCCATAGTCATAAAATCAGAGTTCCCATTTACCTGCCTTTTGCTTCATACACATACCACCTGTTCTGAGCAGGTGGTAAATGTATGCTATGGCCTGAGTGTGGAATGGGGTGGAGGGAGTGAGTGTGAGGAGAAGGGTGCGGAAGAGGAAGCTAGGTTCTGGCAGGTGCCTCTGCCAGAAAGAAATGGGAGAGAGGCCTGGCTGTTGTAGCAGCCAAAGCTTCATGTGATTTTCCCAGGCTGAATTACCACCAGGTAAAATCGTGTCCGGTGTTCCAGTACCAGAGAAACCGGGTGCACGAACACCAGCCCACTCGGACCCAGGCACAGCGGAATGCCAGCAGGCATAACTCCACGTTTGATGCATAGTTAGGGCTTAAAAGAGAGAATGCTGTCATTCCTCTTTTGGCGATGAGTGAGACCAGGAGCTACACCAGTGAAATGCTAGCAAGAGCTCCTTCTGAACAAAAGGGAAGGCACTGACAGATGGCTGGAGGAACAAACGTGTGCTAGATTGCAAGGCTTACAAGAAGTTACTTACAGAGAGTAGTGTTAAGGGTTTTTTAAAGTAGCCAGGACTCATTTCATTCTTATGGTAAGAGGCAGATTGTCCTAGGTTGCGGGCACTTGGACAGAACATTTTCAGCACCCATCGCTGAAAGTTAGAAATTCAGGCGGCAAGAAACTTGACAGAACTGCTTCTGCGGTTTTGTACATTATGTGATTTCAATTTGCTGCCTCAGTAAGTTGGAACAGTGCTGCAGATGTTCTATATATTGATAATAAAAGGGGCTGCACAGTATGAAAGCCATGCAGATGCTGTCCCTGGAAAGGGCAGAGGACACTTCTAGATGTTCTCTACAGGGCTATTCTTGCAGTGTGAGAGCCTGAATCACTTGTCTTCCTATATGTAATGTCTTCAGCAATGCACTATGGGTGGGCGCGCATGCATTGCTGAATACCCTGCAATCCACCGTTCATTTTACTTCCTATACTGTGAATCTTTGGTGTGAATTCAAGAACATTTAAATTAATTTCACAGCTTTTTAAATTACTTAAAACTTGAGCAACACTTCCAACCTTGACTCTACAATAAAAGAAGTTTCTTCAATTGATTTTTCAGTGATCAACTATGATATTTAAGCAACATACATTTTAGTGGGAAGAAGAACATGTTAAAGCTTCCGCCAAAACAGCCTGGCAGGTGAAGTTCCCAAGACAAAATGTCTGCGCATTGCTCTGCACAGATCTTAGCAGTTGGTAGGGTTGCCTCTACTTGCTTCTTCCTTCTGAAGCACCTCAGGAAGATCTTACCTTTTCTCCCCAAGAAAGTCCATTCCCCTTTGTCTAGGCTATCATACTGAGTCATCTAGGCTAGTGTAATTCTCTCTTTTTGGGTATGGACATTAGTCTGATGAACAAGCTGCAAAAGGTTTAAAATGCAGCGGCCAGACTGGCTGTTTGAGTCCAACCGGTCTCTTCTGCAGCTTTAAAGACACTTCACTGGATTTCGGTGGAAAAAAAGAGTTGCTTTAAGTCTCTGTGCCATGCCTTTAAAGCTGTTCACCATAAAGGTACGGACAATTTGTGGAAAAAAATGATCACCTATGTACCTGCACACTGTTTGCAATCCTCAGAAGCATCGATCGTCACCATGCCGAGAATTTAGCGGGCTCACTCTGGTGGGAAAGAATTCCCTGTTAGGGCTGCTATACTTTAGATCGCGCTTCTTTGCACCCTCTCCTCAAGGTTCCCTTTTTAATAGACTTCAGGAGAGCCTTGAAGACCTGGATCTTCGGAAATGCGGTCTTCCCTCATACCTGTGCTGCCATTTGATGCTCTGTTTAGTTCCACAACACCTCTCGATGTATTTGCTGCACCTTGAAAATTCCATAATGTAACATACTGTAGAGTATCTAAATGGGCGGAATTTACATAGTTGCCCTACGCAAATTATCGCGAAATTGCTCTACATCTCCGTGAGCATGCAGAACTTTCGCAAAGACGCGGAGATTGCTATTCCCGCCCATTAGCAGTTTTTTTTGCATGCTCGCGAGGAAATATATCTCTAACTTGCCCATGCGGTGGCTAATGGGCGTGGCCATCTTGCTCGCGGTACTTATTTCCTGTTCCGGGTCGAATTATGTGTTTGTGATCGCAAACTCTCGCGGGATAGCAACAATCCAACATCTCGTGGCGCACGCGAATGGATAGGAAAACTTATCGGCGAATGCAGGGATCCGGTAAGTAGCTACCGCGCGCGCGAGAATGCATTTTTAAAGCGCGAACAAGAAAATACTTCCGCTTTCGCAGCGGATCGCAGAAGTTTCGACATCTCCGCGTTCTCCGCGGAATGCGTAAATGCCAAAACTTTGCAACTTCCGCGAGCGGAACGGAAATTTTCACCCAGGCCTAATCTAAACATTACAGCATTGAAACATTTACGCTCTGGCTACGGACCGATTTGGCTACTGGACTCCTTATATCGTCAATTCTTTGAAAAGCTATAATTATGTGTGCAGAGAGACAGTCATTTTTTAGTCCACCCCTTCAGCCAGTTTTTATGGTTTGTGATTGTGTGAATAGGTTGTCAATCAAGGCTGTCGCATTTGAGGATAGTTCCATTATACCTCATGGAGTCGCATTTGATTTTGGCAACGGGGCTCATGTAGTCCTTTCGTTAGACTAAAGTCAGTGTATAAGCTTTGATGTATTTACTTTACTGACAAAGTAACATTTTAATTGTTGGTTATGGCTTTTTTGTTTGGGAGGCTTGCGGTTTGAATGTCTTAGCCTGTTGAAAAGGCACAGTGCTATTAACTGATTGTGCGTGAGTGTACTTTTGTGTTACATCGCTGTTATGACAACGTTGTTCAATTTACTGGGACTTTTTCTGTTTACAAAGTGTTGATGTGAACCATATAGGCTTTCTTAAAAGTGCAATAAAATACTGGCCCATTGTTAAAAGTATCAACTATGTGACATATTGTTGTGAATATCTCTTTTGTGTAACTGCTTACAACACAAACTTCATCTTCTTGCTCCTTTTCATAATACTTTTCTGTGAGGGCACAGCTTAAATCTGATGTACACGTTATGTATATTTCTGTAATCCAATATTTTGCCTCTTTATGGTATTTTCTTTCCAGTACTTATGAGGGCAACATATACAAAGTAGTCAAACTATTATCAAACACTACGAAAAACCCAGAACCATTGGCCTTGTTCAAGCATGTATATATCTAAATGCAGTGTTTAGGAATGCTTTACTTTTAACATTGATTTAGGAAAGTGAAGTTGTTGGGGTTCCTTCAATAAAAGAGTATCATGTTTTCTCCTTTTTGATAGCCAGAACCTGCGGAACAGTTTAAGTTTAATTAAACAAATGCATTGTGAGCATTCTCCCAGGCTGCACAAAAGTAACTTTATCCATAAGCCAAGCCATTGTCGTTTCAAGTCTAAAGGCAATTCAAGGGCCTTTCAAATACAAAGTGCTTTTAGATCTTGCTACTTTCATGGAGTGTAGAACACATATGCCAGACTTACTGGGACTTCCCCAAAAACTTGCTTTGACTACATTTCAAGAATGGGTATTTTTCCCCAGAACTAAAAGTCAAACAAATAGCGGAAAACAACTCTATTCAAGTCTGTGTGGAATATGGAAATCAAAATTGATTTATGCTGCAGTTCCCTATGTGGAACACTGCTTCTGGGAACCGTAACTGGATCTACTAGGTTGACTCAGAGAAATATTCTGAGCCAATAACAGTGATTGGACAAATCCACAGTCCGTGCTGTGGCTCTGATAGAGGGTCCGGTCACTTGAACTGACAAGATGTGGCCAGTATTCCCCTTGTGCTTTCTTCGCCTGATTCCCGTCCCACTTGCATACTATTATCTGGTTTGGACATAAGGCGCGCATTAGGGCTTTTCTGTATTGGGGTCTGCCTCTAGTCTTAATATTAAAATACAGAGAGGGCATGATTCAAAAATAGGTCTGAAATCTGACCACAACTGTACTACCACACATGAATTCCAGAAATTCACTAAAACTTTCAAGAGTCACACGTTTCCAGAACTCAGGAAAAAGTTTGTGAATTATAACCCACAACAATGTGAAGGATTTTCTGTGTGCATTATTTTACAGAGTTTACCAGTGCCCTTGTGGGAAGCCCTTCTCACGAGAGCGATTTTACTTTTTAGTCTATTTTTCCCACACTTTCCAGGCAACCCCACCACGGAACACCCACTATCCTACTGTGGAGTAGAATTTACAGGCACCTAATACTGCACCATCGTGTAATATTACACATTATGAGTGGAAGAGTACCTTTTGTGAATTTCTTGCACTCATAAATGAAGCCGATGATTAAGTTGAACTTACACATGCAAAGTCTTTGTGATTCAGCATAAATTGCACATGCACACAAAACTCATTTTTTAATTTTTTGTAAAACAGGACACCATCACAACAGCAAACTCCTTTTCTGCTAAAGCCCGGGTTTTTAAAATGTGGCACTAAGTGGTGTGAGGTTTATTTTACAAGAATCATGAGCAGATTCCCTCCAACAAGATATACCCCCGCCCATGCCTGAACCCATCCATCAACTGTATTATTGTATAAGAACATTATTGCACAAAGGGGAATTTCTGCCAAAGCTGTAGGTTAATCAGAAGTAGAATTGGAACAAATATGACCTCATCCTTATAGTCTGCGAACATGTGAATACTATAAACACAAAGTGAGAGGAGAGGGAAAGGAATGTGTGCAGAAGTGATGGGTTATGTTCCTATTTTAGGGAGACGCAGATATCGTTCCAGAGAGCTGGTTGCCTCGGATGCTCCCGGTCTTAACACAAGATTGTGTTAGCATCTGTTTTAAATATGTTAAGAACTGTATTGGGAAGCAGCATGCTTCCTCTGCATAAAAACACTCATTCAGAGAGACAACCGATTACCCACACTCCGCCAGCACAGCAAGGCTGCGTTTCAGTCAAGAGCCTCTGCTTGGAAGGAGAGCGAGGACAAGAGAAGGGTTTGACTCCCGAGAACTGAGGGTAAACTCCCGTCAAGTATGTTTGTTCTCAACCATAACCTATCTATCACAGACCGTGACGCATTTATTACTACAGTGCAAAGGTCAAATTCCACACAATAAGCCTAGTCCAGCCTGGTTTATAACATCACACCATCCTGTCTCCCAGAATCCATGCCACGGCCACTCTACAGAGGAAAACAGTTGGGTGCTTCCTCACTAGAGGTATTTACGGAGATTTCACCTCACTGCACGTACTGAATCCCTCGTGCGCTCATTAAATACTTTTGGTTGGTTCTCCACATGAAAAATGAGCATGCCATGCACCGCATGTGCGCATCTGCTGACTGAAATGTGCAACGTAATGCCATTGTGAAGTGGGGGCGGGGCTTCCTGGCCGACTCGAAGCAAGGCTCCACCTTTTGTGAATGATGAACCCCCCCCCCCACCCCCCACACTGAACAATGACAATAAACCGCAGCTTAGTCTCGACGCATGGGGGTATCTGCATATACTATGAAGGTAAATGTAGGATGGCATTCCACGGTACTGTCAAACACAAACCAGATAGGGCAGTGGCACGAGAGCCCGTGCAATGCAACCTAACTTACTCTGCGAGGCGGGAAAGGGTCGCTACTACAGCTGTACGTGCATACTTTTTGGCAAAGAGAGCATCGACGCAAATACAGCAGACAACCCCGCTGACTACTTTTTAGGTTCCATGAAGTACAGTGCAGTACTATTCACTATATTGCAGCTGATGCCAGAGCCGTCGGGCACACAATTCACAGCTATATCACACATCCTGAAAAAGCGCTCATGGCACAGTAGGCACGAGTGGGCACATTAAAGAGCACCCAGCACATATGAGGCCATCCACCAAAAGACGTGCACTGACATGTTATGCGATATACACATCATTTGGAACACAGGGTGCCAGAGGCACGGTTCATACATGTGTCGCACAGTGGACACGGCCAGAGAGTACCAGGGCAGGGCACCTGGATGGGGAGCTTACCTCCAAAGCTGGCCCAGCTGCAGGATGTGGACGAGTGATTGCACCAGCCAGATGCAGAAGGCGCAGGAGGTGGAGCGCCCCTGGGCGGTGGTGGCGACCCCGGCCCCTCCCTGGGCAGCAGGGGCGCTCTTGCTGGCCGTGGATGCCTGCCTCTGCGGGGTGGCCGGCCGCACGGGCTCCTCCCCGGCCGCCGCCTTGCCCGCTTCCCCCGGCTGGGGTTGCTGTGCCGGCTGCTGGCCGCTGTCCTCGGTGCTGAAGTCGCTGGCGAACCATCGGAAGCTGAAGAGCTGCACAGACAGCGAGCCTAGCGCCACGAAGAAGAGCGTCAGCCCGAACCACCAGCGCTGCCCGCGCCGGTAGTAGTCCAGCGAGAGCCACACGT
The DNA here is from genome assembly GCF_964204655.1 of Triturus cristatus. Lineage (NCBI taxonomy): Eukaryota > Metazoa > Chordata > Amphibia > Caudata > Salamandridae > Triturus > Triturus cristatus. The sequence goes on from NC_140587.1 coordinate 649,119,223, forward strand.
CCGTGCCCACGTCGGCCAGGTAGACCAGGGCGGCGGCCAGCACCCAGAGACAGTCCCAGGGCGAGTAGCGCCGCTGCCTCCGGCCGCCCGGCCGTAGGCAGAGCGAGGCGGAGGGTGCCGGGCCCCGGATCTCTCGCCCGGCTCCGCTGCTGCCCCCGCCGCAGCAGCCGCCGCCGGCCTCCGAGCAGCCCGGGCTGGCCCTGGCCGCGCCCGCCTCCTCGTCGCCGGGCAGCGTGGCGCCCACCAGGCCCTGCACCGAGCCCGAGTGCTCCGAATTCTGCAGGGGCGTGAAAGCCACGTCGCTCTTCTTCATCTTCAGCAGCCCGTCTGACTTCGCGGCCATGATGAATCCTCTGCCCCCCTCCCTCCCCCCGAGCACGCGGAGAGAGCCTCCTCTAGCTGACACCTTTCCCTCCCAGCGCCCTCCCTCCGATCAGCATCCCCCCGTGCTGCCCCCTCTGCTGCCGCCGCTGCCGCCGGAGGCTGGCTGCTGCCGCCAGCTGGAGCGCCGCCCGCCCGACTGCAGAGCGCCCAGCACCCTCCTCCCCGGACCACATCCCTCCCCGCGCTCCGCGCCGGCGGACGGGAGAAGGGATGACCTCATCCTTTCACTCCCTCTCCCGGTGCAGGGAGGGAGGGGCGCGCAATCGCTGCTCTGGGAGGAGAGCCGGCTCCCCACCACTGGGTACCGGCGGCAGGGACCGCAGACAGCGGGGACCGTGAGCTCGCATCCACCGCTGCCTGAGCGAGAGGACCGCTCCACGGGGAACTACCCGGGCCGAACCTCCCCTGCAGCTGAGAACCTCAAGCGTGGTTTAAATGCCCCAGTGCGCTGCAACACTTTAAAAGAAAATCATTTCCTGAAACGCTGGCTAAACATATTCAAAAGCAATGATATGTAGAAAAGGCAAAAAAACGTCGAAGTCTTGGAGAAGAGAGCACTGAGGTATCGGTGCTGCGCGCGAGGCAGGCTGTGCCGTTTGTAGTGCTGCCTGCACACTGCCATGGTGTGTGGTGCTTTTTCATTGCCCGCTGATCAGTCCATTCATATGCTAAGAGTGCCGGGATCGTGCACAGTTCTATTTTAGTTATTTGCACTCACGAGGGAGCGGGGAAGCAATAATGTGAAAATAAGCTTCATTGGTAGTTTTGATTTCCCGTTACTTCTAGTGCTTGGGTGTCAGTAGCAGTCGGCATCTGATTCCTGCGATTTAATGCTAAACGTAAGCGTAAAGCCTTGAAGCAACGTTTTAGGAATGCCCCCGACCGTTTCTGGGTTCAGCTGTAGCTGTGCGGCAGAGAGCGCCCTCAATTGTGAGGTAGGTAATGCTTTTGGTCAGTGATTGATGGCTACATATTGCGCCCTGGCTGCTGATGCAGTACTTGGCAGCTGCATTTTGTGCACTTCACCACCCCAAGCTGGCAGATGTGCTGCAAACACCCACAGCAGCATGAGCTTGGACCTTTACTGGTCAATGCTGGCAAATATCATTTGCTTAATTTTTGCAGGTGTCTGCAAGTGGAAGCCACTGGTACACAATTTTCGAGGACCAGACCATATATATATTTCATCATCAGAGCAATACAAGGAAAGGCAGAAAAGGGAGAAAGGAGGTAGACAAAGATAGAATAACAGCGATAACGGGAGAGAAAGATAGGATAAAAAGAACCTGCCAGATTGAGAGAAAGAGACCAGGAGTGTAGAGTGGTGGAAGAAAGAGTCATGAGGTGGAATCGAAACTAGACAACTTGAGCATTCAGCAACGCAGCACACTCATTACGTAAAAGTTTCTCACTTCTACTTTATTTATTTATTAATTACTTGTCTCTTTACAATGATTTATGCTTACAATTAAAAACTGCCTTAAGCCTTTATGTATGTGCCTTTCCAGGCATGTTCTGTACCTAGAGTAAAGACTCACTTTGATACACATGAGCCACACATTGTCTTTCACTTCCTTTGCAGGTTTTCTTTGAGAGATGATCAGAAGTATAGAATGTCGCTCCCTGATGCCCTTGGGTAGACTCCTCGGGGACCATGCCATGACTGGTTGGATAATGCCCTTGATATGGGTTGCTCCTCAAAATAATCTGGCTGATGAGCGGTGATACAGCGAAACTGGTTCCAGGATGCTTGTTTCTGGTCCAGGGAGGACCTGACTTGACATTTCAGGCTGGACTGCTCGAGAGGGGAGCAGGGTCAAGACTGTTTTGCATATGAGTGGGTCCACACTGGGGTGGCATGGTGAACAAATGACCAATGGATTCAACCCTGATCTTTTGACTGGAGGTGAGTGGTTGAAAAGTTTCAGCACTCCGTCCATCATCTTGTGTTTGCTATGTTTGCCCTAAGTGGCCAAGGTTATGCCCAGACATGGGTCCTTTACTCGCTGTTCCACTGGATTCAAGCTAGCCTGGCTGATGAGTGGTTATACCATGGTGAGCAAAAGAACAAGGGATTTAACCCAGATCTGTTGACTGGGGGTGAATGTTTGATTTGCTCTACATTCCATTCATAAATTGTGTGTCTTTTGCTTTCTCGCCCTAAGTGCGCCGGGTATGCCCAGACGTGGGTCCCGGGCTCACAGTGCCACAAGATTCAAGTTAGCCTGGCTGATGAAGGGTAATACCCCGAAACCGGTCCCAGGATGCTGGTTCCCGGTCCAGGAAGGCCTGGCCTGGCAGTTCGGGCTGGACTGTTCCCATGAGGAGCAGGGTCAAGACTGATTTGCATATGGCTGGGTCCAAACTGGGGTGGCATAGTGAGCAAAAGAACAATGGATTAAACCCAGATCTTTTGACTGGGGGTGAGTGGTTGAATAGTTTCAGCGCTCCGTCCATCATCTTGTGTTTGTTAAAATTGTATGATACAGACCACTGAAGGATAGCAGGAATCCAACCACATGCAAAACAGCATAAATTTGCACTGTTTTCATTGATGTTCTTGCCTGCGTGAAGCTATATGTTCACAGGGACATTGTATGGCCAATTTCTCTCATATATGCACAGACTTCACTCATAGACCACGTTGCACTTACTAACTTTCTATCCGTTTACACACTAAGATCTAACACAGAAGTGCAGTATCTCTCATTCCTTTTTACTCCAATATGCGCTAAGGAGCAGTGACAGAAGTTTCAGCGCACCACTTTGGTCCTCATGCATGACATCAAAAGACACTGGGTCATATTTATGACTTTTGTGGTGCAGGGCAGTGCATCAAGACACAGGGAAAGAGCAGGAATGTGAAATATTTATCCACTATGGTGCATTCCTGTCCTTTTCCTTTGTGCTTACACCCGTTTTAGCAGCCTAGCGCCAACTCAGACACCCTTGCACCATTGTGCAAGGGGGCCTGTGTTGAAGGCAGGATTATTTTTGTGCAGGGAGGGTCACCATCCTGCACAAAACAACCTGAGAGGCTTTTTCCTCTTTCTATGTGTGCTGCAGAATGCCTCACATATAGAAAGAGAAAGTAACGAGGATAAATAAAGATGTTGCGCCCTGTTACGCCTCACCTGGGGAGGCTGGTGCATTCCTAAGTTAACAAGGTCTTGTAAATCTGGAAATGCTTGAAAAACCATGGGATTTGAGTGGGAACACGCACGCAACACCCATGAAACACCTACCCATGTCAAAGTAACACAACACAGTGATTTGCGCTACGTTGGGTTACTCCAGATTTTTGGAGCCACGCAAAGCCACTTTGCGTGGCTTAAAAAGACAGACTTAAGGTTTGCGTCACTCTTGCACCACGTTGCGTGGTGCAAGAGCGATGCAAACCGGGTCATACATATGGCCCTAACAGTATAGGCCACTGTACAGATATAAAGACTTGCTTCCAATTTCTCCAATGAAGGAGCGTGAAACCATTCCACAAACAGACTTCTGGACCCCCTCAGGGCACGAAGCACTACACAACTACAGTACAATATTTACAAAAACGCAATGTCCTTAAAAGCTTTAGAAATATGTTTTTTTAATGGAGAATACTGATGGAAAGAGCTAAAGCATTAGACATGGCCACTGCACAGCTGGCCTATGATTCAGGGTGTTTTAACCAACTCAAAAGTACACAATTACTTCTCTGTATCACTAAGAAGAGAGTGCAAATAGTGCTCTTGACCCAAAGAGCAGACACAAATTACTATCTTGGTGTAGGCCTATGAAAACTGCGTTTTCAGCCCGGCAGAAAGTCTCTCGACTACCAAGGTAGCAACATCAGAGGAATATTCAGTCATTTTCACTGCCTTTGATCAAGACTGACACATTTTACGCATCAAGATTCATACAAATTGCTCAGGGGTCTAAGGCCTTTTGGCCAATGACTTCTCTTTAATTTGTGCTGCTGTTAGTCTGCCCACAAGTCATCCGTGTGCCCTCTGAATGTATATATACTACAATCCTAGCTGGGAATCTGTGAAACTTGGAGGCTCACGCCCTGATTATGAGTTTGGCTGTCTTCCCGTAGGACTGGCACCGCAGTGGTCCCAGGAAGCCCGCCAAGCCCATGGTGAACCCTCCCACCAGATTCCGAGTTAAATCCGTGGCTGGCTATGCAGCGATATCACAGCAGCGGGTATATTTGGCTCATAGGAGAGCCTAAACAGCATACCACCGCTGTGACAGTACCTCCAGTACATCCATGCACTCTATGGCATGCACCATGTCATGCATGCCACACAGTGCAAGCATGACCGTGCACTTTTGGGGGCACCTCATGTGCCCCGCACGCAGCCCAATGGGCAGATTTGCCTGGGGCCCCCTTTCCATGCCTTTCTGCCAAGCACTTCGTGGCAGGGTCACCACCATGAGATGCTTGGTGGAAAGGCAGGTCAGAATCTGCTCGGTGGTGCCTGCATTGGCACAGCCGCAATTCCCCCCTGCTTTCCCCACCGCTGTGGAATCCTGGCGGTGGTGGCAGTCTTGTTGTGGTCCCACCCCCACCATCTTAACATGGCGGTTGGACTGCCGGAGTCGTGGCGGTCGGACCACCACCATAAGTACGACTGTCTCAGGACCGCCAAACTCGTATTAAGGTGCTCTGTCATACTTTGAATGGAGTACTGAAGGTGGCAGCAGATCTGCAGTCGCAAAACAATCACGTTTTCCATTAAATTGGGAGTTGAAATAAATATCATTCTGTTCATGCTGGACTCTGTGGAGTTGCCGAGAGCTTTAGAATGGCCTCTATGCACTTGCAGGAAAGCTGCATCGAAGCGAAAAGGACTAGGTCCTGCTACTTAGACTTAAATATCAACACAGGATCTGCAGTGAGAGCACCCGTCATTATTAGATCCAATTTAATAATTATGTGGAATAATTAAATAAATCAAATGGAGTTTGTACCTCTAGTCCATAAGTCAGTTTGTTTAACCTTCACTGTCTTCGCCCTGCCTCTATGTTATTGAGTTCTGTTCATCAAAAATTGAAATGTATGCATCGTTGTCTTAGGCACATGAAATGTGTGCATTTTCATAACTGTGTAGGTCTACAATAATTCTCAAAACTACATCCAAAAGGCTATGCAAGCAAATGATTTCCAGGTAAAATCCTGTTCTTCTATATTCACTACTGTGGATTGTGCAGAGTGTGATCATCTGCAACAGCAGGGGCCAGATGTACAACGTATTTTTGCATGCGCAAACTAATTTGCGACCAGTTTGCGCATGCAAAAATACGTAAGGGCCATGTACAAACCCTAATTAGCAAGTCAGAATTTATTTGCAACTCGCTAATTAGGATTTGCGACTCGCTATTAGGAAGGGGCGTTTCAAGGGCGTCCCTTCCTAATAGCGAGTCTGAGCCCAATGTATGACTGTTTTGCGACCGTAACAGTCGCTATGTACCACCTACTTCAAGTAGGTGGTAAAGCATTCGCAAATGGGAATGCATGTGAATATATTTTTTAAAGGTAGGCAGTGGTCCCAGGGATGTTTCATTTTGTTTTTTAAATGCAGCCCATTATCTTTTAAGGAAAACGGGCTGCATTAAAAAAAAACTGCTTTACTTAAAAGCAATCCCAGACATGGAGGTCTGCTGAGCCCAGCAGGCCACCATTCCTGGGAGGGCCAGCCATTCCCAATGGGGTTGCAAATTGCGAGTGGCTCATTATTATTCATGAGCCTCGCATTTTGCGACCCCATCGGGAATCGCTAAGTGTCTCTGACACTGTTGTGCATTTGCTTTTGTGACTCGCAAATTGCGACTTGCAATTTTCCACAATTTGCGAGTTGCAAAAGCAAATGGTCTCACATCTGGCCCTAAGTATTTTGAAAATGCTCCCTTTCACATCTTTTTCTCAACATGGGAAACATGTTTCACTGTGGAGTAATACCTTCCATACATCACCTGAAAATTCACAGATGGAACTTATTTAATATTTTCACACCTTTTTTTAAGTCTAAAGTTACAGTCCTGTTGGAGAACATTGGGAATGTTGGTAAATATACAGAGTCAATACTTTGTGGGTTCTACAACACTCCCAATAGCTAGCTGTATGTTCCTCTCCTAGATGCACTCATGTTCCCATTCCTAACCTTAATGTCACATTTGCTCAAAACCAACCACACTTCACCAGGAAGATATCTCAGAGTAAGGTGGCGTATGGCAGACCTACATTATAGTAATGTGGGAAAAGACCCACAATCCCGCCTGTGACCTCTAAGCCCTGTGCACAAAACTGTTGCAGGTAGCATGATCTAGCGCAGTCCACCCCCAATAAAGCTTAGCAATACAGACAGCCAAAAGGTGAGAGAGATATGCTGGCAGAGACCCCATGAAGGGAAGCGATGTAAAGATAGCTCACCCCGAAAAACAAGATCGCAACCTAGAGAGATAGTCTCACATGGATATTTAGAAAAGAGGAATTCCTAAAAAGAAATAAAAGGACAATGCAGAATATCTTGGAATACTAGCACCCCTTCCTTGAGAAATTATATGCAGAAGCCAGGCTGCTTGGTTCGCTCCCAGAGTCCACCAGGGATGCGGTAGTCATACCCCTACCAAAAAGCAAGGAGCAGGGTGCGAGTGCCGCAGATTAGTGCCCCCTATCCATGCTGAACCTAGACTTTAACATTTTGAGTAAACTGCTGGCCCTTAGGCTCCTCCCACACATGCAGGAATTAGTACATACAGATCAGAATGGGTTCATCCCCACTCGCAGCACCTCACACAACCTTAGAAGACTACCATGTCATCTATCACCCAGTAACACAAACTGATCACAAAGCGATGTTGATGTCGGTGGACTTGGAGAAAGCCTTCGACACAGTATGCTGGGACTTCATGTTCGCGGACATGAAACAGATGGGTCTGGGAGAAGACTGGATTAAATGGGTCATGCTACTGTATAGGGCCCGATGGCAAAAGTTAGAATGGGAACCATACTTTCACCACAATATGGAGTGCATAGAGGCACCAGGCAGGGATGCCCTCTTTCCCCGCTCCTGTTTGCTTTAGCATTTTAACCCTTAGCTGCACAGCTTAGACAAGTGGGTAGGGGATGGGGCCTGGAAGTAGAAGGTCAAGAACATATTATTTCATTGTACGCCGATGACATACTCATCTATTTTAGAGATGGACTGATGGGTATCCCCCAAGCCGTGACACAGCTAACACACTAATAATCCGTTTCAGGCTTGCGGGTAAACAAATCCAAAATGCATATATTCCCACTTTGCCAGGGACCGGAGAAACCTACAGGACTCCCACCTGACCTGACCTGACCTGGTCCCCAATATCCTTCAAATATCTTGGAATGCAGGTATTCCACACGTTAGAAGATTTACAAGACATTAATCTGGGAGGAGCCTTGGGATCCCTTAAAATGTGTATACCCTTTTGGAGTTCGCTGAAACTGCCCATCCTGGAACGGATAGCGATCTTCAAGATAGTGATGCTACCAAGGCTTCTCTATTACTTTGCCAACATGCCTAATATACATAGGGACCTCCTGGTTTAAACAATTAGACACCCTACTACGGGATCTAATATGGGATGGGAGCAGACGCACAGTATCCCTGGCGACACTTAGATGCCTAACCGAAGAGGAGGGTTCCAAACTTTGAGTTATACTTTCTAGCTTCTCGCACTACAGTGGCTCATGCAGTGGTTAGATGGAGCCAACCAAGACGAAATACAGCAATTAGGAAAGATGGTGCAAATAGACCTTCTATTAGCTAAGCTACTAACACCTCAGTTAAGATCCCCAAGCTGGGAATACTGCTGGCCACGGCTTTAAAATGTTGGCATAGGTGCGCAACCAAAACCAAGGGGGTAGCTCTGTATGCTCAATCATTGCCCCTAGCAGGACTGCCACATGGGGACCCTCTTACATACTTCGCCCAAAGGCAATTAACAGCCTGGAGAGATGTGGGAATACTCGCAGTTGGCGACTGCTACCAGCAGGGAATGTTAATCCCAATGGAGGACTTAATGGACTCCTATCAACTGCCTCCTGGTCAGTTTCTCAGATATGAAGCTCTGATACGTGCATTCCAAGACCTATGGAACGAATAGGGAATGGAACTTGCGACGCATAGTACACTACAACTACTGGTGTCCATGGGGGTCACAAAACACTTAGTGACTTGCTTTTATAGATCCCTTGCAGACATGACCAGAGGCCCATTAACTGCACTAAGAAACAGATGGAAAAAGATCTAAAACAGGAACTAACTGACCCGGAATGGTGACAAATACTAGCCTCACCAAAGAAAATTTCTAGAAATACCAGACTCAAGTACACTTAATATAACTATGTACACATGACCTATATGACAGGTTACAGGATACATACGGTGGAAAATTGTTTTAACTCTGCTAGTTCAAAAATTGTATTATTGCACTGATTTGCACTGTGTGGGAATTGAGGGGGGAACTTTTGCCCGCATTAATTGGCCACCATTCTGTAGGTCAGCGCTCTAGTCGCTGAGCCTACCAGGGCTATATTAAGCCCAATGACGCGACCACGCAGCGGGGGCGCTGTTGGCGCACCACTGGCAAGCCCGTCTGTGCCCGTCTGCGCACATCCGGGACCAGGGGCCAGAACTCCTGCCATTCTCCCACTAGAAAAATACCGGTACAGCGCAAACAAACTCAGACAACTGAACTTAATCCCAGACCCCGCCTGCCTTCACACTATTGCCCCTGACTGCTAGAAATATAATTGTAAGCATTGCTCATATAGTTTCCAGCACTTCACTCCCATCAATCCACAGGCTACTATACCAGATAAAGTTTTTAAGCTATTTTTTTTAAATTGTCGGTCCCTACCAAAACACACGGAGGAAGTGTCCATGCTGCTCATGGAGGAAAGTCCAGATGCTCTATTCCTCACGGAAACCTGGCTAAACACAGCCTCTGATCCAGACATAGTCCAAGCTCTTCCTCCCGGCTACATAATTCATAGGCTAGATCGAACTAGTGGTAAAGGGGGTGGAAATGCTATCATTTAAAAAAAACACCTCATCTGCAGAACCTTTGGGAGCCCGCTTCTAGAATGTGAAAACCTTCATTTCTCAATAGGATTCACACCTATGCTAACTCTATCTGGAATCCTGATTTATCGTCCCCCAGGATCCATAGGCCAATTCTGTAACTCACTTGCAGAAATGGTTCCTAAACTAGCAAGCTCTACTACAAATTTCACCATTCTTGGAGATTTTAATATTCACTTCGATGATTCAACCTCAAAAACTGCAACCGAATTGATCTCAGATCTAGCGGCCTTACAGCTTACTCAAAAATTACTGTCCGCAACACACTCAAAAGGACACCTCCTAGACCCCATTTTCTCGGGTCTGAAGGAGCTATCCTACCAAGCCCCAACACCTATCCCCTGGTCAGATCACTTTCTCATCCCCTTTTCCTGGTCTCCTACCCAGTCCTCTCCCCCAACCCGACTCGTACAAACTAAGTCCCGATGCTGGTCAAAACTTCCACTAGATACCTGGATATCAACACTCGAGAGATCTAGGCCTGTTCCAGACTCCGATCCAGTAGCAGCCAATGAGAAATTTGGCAACTGGATTAACAGCACACTAGATTTAGTCCTTCCCAAAACAACAATCCAGTTGCATAAAGGACCTAATAAAGCAGCATGGTATACTCCTAAACTTTGAGAATTAAAACAAATCTGTAAAAAGACAGAGAGAGGCTGGAGAAGGAATTTCTCCCCAGACAAGAAGAAGGAATATAAGGATGCTATTAACATTTATAAAACTGAAATTAGAAATGCCCAAGCTCTCTACTACGAGGAGGTCATAGCTTCTTCGGCCAACTCCCCCGCGAAATATTCCAAATTGTCAAGAAACTAATGAATGTTCCCTCTCTCTCCGACTCCCCTGCAATCTCAGACCAACGCTGTAATGAAATGGCAGAATTTTGTCATAACAAAATCAAGACTATTTACGGATCCTTCTCTTCCACCAAAAACCCCAATCTCACCCACTGCGATAGGGCCTACATAGAGGCCAAGGAAACGCGCTTAGTAGCATTTCCTACAATGGATTATGATTGTCTGCTAGCCACTGCTGACTGAGTAAAAAGCGGGTCACCTAACGACCCAGCTCCACTTAGTATTCTTAAACAAGTAACAGAGACAATTGACCCGGTCATCCTAGACCTGATTAATTCATCCATTTCGTCCGGAGTAGTCCCCCCCTCCTAGAAAAATCCATGGTCAAAGCTCTCCTGAAGAAATCCACCTTTGACCCTGACTGTTGGGCCAATTATCGTCCTATTTCCCTTCTCCCGGGAATTAGTAAAATCCTGGAGAAACATGTAAATACCACACTCTCCGCCTATCTAGAATCTAATCACCTCTTCCACCCAACTCAAACAGGATTCCGCCCCAGTCACGGCACAGAGACGGCTCTCCTGGCTGTCATGGAAGAATCAAGAAAAATTCTCGATTTAGGAGGATCATCTGCCGTGATCCTTCTGGACCTGAGTGCAGCCTTCGATACGGTCAATCACCGTATCTTAATCGAAAGATTCAGAAATCTGGGTGTGTCTGGATTAGCCCTAACCTGGCTGATGTAATTTCTGGATGGGCGATCCATCCAGGTATTTGAGGGTGAAACCACCTCCAAACCTTGGCCCCTTCTTTGTGGAGTCCCACAGGGACTTTAAGCCCAAGCCTTTAAGCCCAACGCTCTTTAATGCCTATATGGCTCCACTGGCAGAGATCATACAGCCCTATGGAGTGAATATAGTAACATACGCTGATGATACTCAACTAGTGGTCTAACTCAACCACTTAGATACATCTTCCTCCTGCCTCCGTACTTGCCTTGAAGAAGTGGCCAAATGGATGAACCACTCATACCTGAAGCTAAATGGCGACAAGACCGAGCTTATGCTCCTTGGTAACCCATCGCTTTTTAGACCTAATGCGATGTGGCCGACTGCAATGGGATCAGCACCCATCCCTAAGTCAAACATAAAAAGCCTGGGGTTCTCGCTGGACTCAGACTTTAGTCTCAAAGTCCAAACCAGAAAGGTAGTCGCCTCCTGCTTCGGCATTCTAAGAATGCTACGTAAAGTACTTTCACTGCTTCCCTTTCAAGCTAAGAAACGCGCAGTCCAAGCGCTTATTGTATCACGCTTGGACTTTAGCAATGCACTTTACCTAGGCGCCCCAGAAGCAGTACTCTCCAAACTTCAAATGATCCAGAATGGCGCAGCAAGAATTCTCATGGGAATTCCCTACCGACAGTCAGCCAAACCTGCCATAAAAGCTCTACACTGGCTGCCCATTTGGGGGAGAGTCCATTTCAAAGTCCTTTGTATCACCCACAAATTGCTTGGAGGGAATGGACCCAAGATCATCTCCCCCCTGGTCAAATCTTATCGAGCCAACAGACCTTTAAGCTCAGATGAACTGCACTTGGCTTTTGTACCAAGGATCAAAAGAGCCAGAAGCGGAGGTCGGCTCTTTTCTTATAATGCCACCAAGCTTTGGAACTCTCTCCCCCTTCAGCTGCGAAAAAAAACTAACCACCTGATCTTTCACAGGCTGCTGAAAACCTGGCTCTTCTCCAGATGAGTCTCAGAAGCTTCTCCCACTTCTCAGCGCTCGGATGCCCAAGGGTAGCCATGCGCTTTACAAATGCTGCCTCATTCATTCATTCATCCCGACCCTGCCCTAGATGTGGACACGTAGACGCTAGGTTTGTACACATGGTATGGAACTGCCCGCAACTGCAGTCCCATATCAGAAATCCTGGAGGCCCTAGACCTCATGCAGGGGTGAACCCCCACTTGTATGCTGGAGACTTGCATTTTGGGGTTATACCCAAGACCGAGCTCCAAGAAAGTTGGAACTAGATTCCTAGATTTAGCACTAGGATTGGCCAAGAGGAGAATTGCCTTAGACTGGAAATCAGCGTTAGGGCCAACAGCCAAGACATGGAAAACAGATGTGACACAGTGGGCTAGAGCTGAAGAATGCGCACTGATAAGAGAAGAAGCTAGGAGGATTAGACTCCGTCCAATAGCAGATCTGTAGACAGAAATTCTAGCAATGTGGGAACACCCAGAACAGAGTAGCGATTATGAGCCACAAGTGAGCACGGATACAACAGATGATAAAGAGAATGGGCCAACCCTCCCTATTGTAGAAGAACTGCGAAACAACTGAAATGCTGACCAGCCACCGAGACACCAAGTCAGATGATACAGGGAAATAGCCAGACATATCGCATACACCCCACCAGCTAAACTACTTTGGATATAGGCTGCACAATCTGATGAACACAGGGAAATACCAGATACCCCAGATGCCCCCCCATATATCAGAGAACACAGCAATTAACTGAAGCTCCTCTCTCTTCATCCTTCTTTTTTCCACCCCTCCATTGTTATGTAGAATTAGATTTATGGTGTATGCGATTTGACGAACTGAAACTAGATGCGTATACCTAATGTCACTGTCTCTGTGCACATAGAATGTACTCCCGGAGCTTTCAAGACATGACACATTGTACACTTGAATATTGTGATATAACACCCCTTGCAAGTAATATATGAAAGGTATAAGTAGAAAACATAGTAGTAAATAACCAGATGTATCTTAATCTATGTTGTAATGAGAATAACAAAATGAGGATTGCGAGTTGTTGATAAATAACAAGGCGCTAATGTTTATGATTGATGCATAAAAAAACCCAATAAAAAGATATTTAAAAATAAATAAATAAATAAAAGGACATCTAGACTGAGTTTCAGAAACGTTGTGAGCCAATTCGAGGAACTGAAGCAGAAAGGCTGAAATGAGATATAATTGGGCCTACCCAATTATATCACATTTCAGTCATTCTGCTTCAGTTCTTGGAATTGAGGGGCTAATCCTACAATACATAACTCTGAAGGTGTAAGAAAGAACCAAGATAAAAGCAGACAGGCTCACTGGGATACATCCACTTTGGTGTTCAGCAGCCAGTACTCTGATCCAGTCCCCTGCTAGCCCAACTGTACCTCCATCAATAATAGCCAAACTGCTTGCCAGAATCAACTTTAATAGACACACATATTACATTTAGCCCAGACACATAGTGAAACTACTGTATCCGAACAGGGAGGATCCCACTGACGTGATCATCGATTGTGACAGAGGGAAATAAGCATAACAAAACAAGATGGATAGCTATACTGTAATGTGCCATGGAAAATGGCCATTGCCAAACCAAGAGAGAGTTACATGAAACTGACGACAATGCAGAGACGAGTGGTAACATGGAGCCAACATTAAAAGATGTACTGTCAGAATTTATATTGACACAGTGTCATTTGAAGTCAATTTGTTTCAGACCGTATTCATGAAGAAGAACAGTAAAGGCACACACAATGAACAGGAACTAAACACAATGAAAGTGGTAGTGAAGGCTCTACCTAACAGTGTAGAGTGTAGACAGACTGCAGAAAGAAACATAATAATACATGCCTGGCTAAAAGATGCAGAATGCAGGTCAAGAAACAGTAATATATATATTGTGGAAGTTCCAGAATGAGTGAAAGGACCTCACAAGGACCTATTCATAAAAGACTGGATACTTATTTTTCTTAAACCCAGGGCCTATCCAACTTATTCTCAGTCAAAAGAGCACACAGGGCTCTAGTGCGGACCCCAAAACCAGGGGCACCTCCATGAACAATTATTGCTCATATTTTTATTTATCATAACACTGATGTGATCCTTCAAGTAGCTCAGAGACTAGGGCAGCTACAATATGAAAATGCTATACTAAGAATCTTCCTGGACTTCACCCTTGGGATGCAAAGATGAGGTCAAAGAAGAAAAGAAAGAAAATATAAGATGTTGCTTCCAGAAAGGCTGTGTTTTCAAGCTAAATGTGAATTATGAAACTTTATGATGGCTGATTAAGTGTGCATTGGGTAGAGGGCTGGTGCCCTGTCTGCAAAAAACAAAACCACAGAAACATTCTGAACAGGAAAAATCTTTACAGAAGGAAGGTAATTCTTGATATAGATGGAAAGCAGGAGAGGAGCTAGGGGAGGCAACACAACCCCCTACCTACCGCTCAGAGAGAGATCAACAAAAAGAAACAGCTAAAAGAGCCAATATGCAAATTTCATAAAAGCAGAGTACAGTTAACCCAGAAACAGATCCAAGGACCAAGGAGTGCAATTTGATGAGTGATATGACTGGGAGTAACATGTTATAACACCACAAACACCAGAAAAACGGTTAAAATGTAATACCCCAAGTAACGAGGAGGTGGGGGTCACCATTCAGTAAAAACCGTTGTCACGATACTAGCCAGTCTACATAGACCGGTCAGTAGAACAGACAGCCTAAAAATGAAAAAGGGGAAATAAATGGCCCATCTGGACATGAGTACAAATTGATAAGCACAAGTGCTGGGGCCTTCGCGCAGAAAGAACCATCTCCCACTCTGACTCTCCAAACACAAGGAAGAAAGGCCAAATTACTATCAGCTGAAATCGGTGCCCAAGAAGGCTTGACTGGGAACACTAGGTCAGAAAGGATGCAGGCCCTGGGAATAAAAGATCTTATGGATGGTGATAGAAATGGGGGTCTCTAGTTGGGAATGGTTGGCACCTTTGTCCAAGTAGGGACCTTTCTTCCTAGTCAGGGTAAGGGCGATACACTTCTAAAATAAACCCTGCTCACCCTCTTGGAAGCTTGACATGAGCAGACAGGCTTATCTCAGAGGCAGTGTGTAAATCATTTGTGCACATACACAGTATTACAGTAAAAAAACTACAAATGGACACCATACCAGTTTAGAAAATTGATAATCTTTATCTAAACCAAACAAGACCAAAACAACAAAAATCCACAATACAATAATCAAAATATCCTAAAAAAGAAGTTATTCTCAAAAAGAAAGTTTGTAGCAACAAATAACTCCCCTGGAGTTATCACAACGTCGTACGGAGTCGACCATGAAGTGCGCGGCATAAGGCACGGAGTCGTATGGACCCCCAAGGAACTGTACCTTGAAAACGATGAAAGCAAAGACGGTGCATGGCGTCGGAGAGGTGATGCTTCATTGGCTCCGAGCGGTTTCGGTTTCTTATGACCACAATGGAGGTGGTGCGTCGGTTCCTTACGACCCCTGGGGAGGTGAGGCCTTGGTTCCTTACTGCGATGCAAGGGAGATGAGGCCTTGGTTCCTGACTGTTGTCGGGGAGGTGAGGTGTCGGTTCCTTACTTGTGCGGGGGAGGGGAGGTCACGGTGGCGGCGAGGTGTTGGTTCCTTACAATGGTGCGGTGTCGATGGATTCGGGAGTCACCAACATTCAGTATCAGCTCCGCGTTGATAAAACACCAGAGTCTGTAAATTTGGGGCTGTGGTGCGAGTGGGGACGGTGCGTTGTGAGCATCACGAGCGGTATCCTTAGCTCCACTGCAGGCAGCAGCCTCGGCGATAGCTTTGGAGTCGATGTGGCGCGGTATCAGCAGACGTTGGGCCTATGGTGCAAGTTGGGACGGTGCATTATGCTCTTCACGAGTGGTGCCCACGGCTTCGATGCAGGTTACAGTGTCACTCACCAGCGGCGGTGTTCCAATTTCCCTCTGTAGCAGCAGAAACAGCAGTTCCAGTTGCAGGACACCAGAGGAGATGAAGTATTTGTGTCCCTGAGACTTCAGAACAGGAGGCAAGCTCTACTTCAATCCCTTGGATATCTTCCTCAAGCAGGGGACACAGCACACAGCAAAGTCTTTGTCCTTTAACTGTCAGACTAGTAACAAGCACTCTTACCTGTAGGGTGCTTGTTGAAGTTTGCAGAGACGTTATGAGCCAAACTCCCAATCCCCTGACGAACAACCCGTGATTTATAGTACCCACTAAAGCTATGCGATAGAAGTTAGGGAGGAGGGGTGGATTCAGACGCTACCGTGCTCCTGTTGTCGACCTGCGAGGCAACAAGATGAAAGTAGTTTCAATATGTGTGTAGTCTGTTATGCCTTTTTACTCTACTCAGCTCTCTAGAAAACTCCTGTATGCTTTATCTAATTATTTCCTACCTGCGATCTACAGGTGTGTTGCATCGCGTCTGTGATGTCTTCCAAAGGTCATGATGATGTTGTCTGGTGGTTGGTTGTGCTGCGTACTCACAAGAAGAGATGGTGTAGTATCGACTTGCAATGAGTTGTCTAAAAAAGTACACACAAAGGAATCTAATAATTATCCACACAATGGCTTCTAGCTACAAACTTAAAACCCATCAATACTGTTACACCACTGTGTCAATGTACTTGTACTTCTTTGTTCCAGCGTATTCACACCAACATGAACTCCGCAAAAAATAGAGGAAATACACACAAGTCTAAAATAACATTCTTCTTTCCCAATAACATAAAAAGCTTCTCCTTCGTGAAAGTTTAGCCTTTCGCAGTCTTTATTTTGATACAGTCCTCCTTGAAATGCTTCCTTACATCAAGAAGCAAAAGTTCCAAAAATTATGTTTTTTCCAATCTTTAACAGGTAAGTTGCTGCTGCTTTCTTGCGTGGGGCGCCATGCATACAAACAAGTAAAAGTACTTAACTTTCTATTGTCTTTTTCCTTTTGCAGACGAGTTCTGAAACTGCAGTCTCACCAAGAAGAACCGCTGAGGAAAAGGACCAAAAACACGAAGACTCCAACTGTTGCTGCGACGAGGAGCCGGAATCAGCTGTGTCCACGGTAACTAGCGGAAGGCTAAGCGCCTTCTAGAACTTGGGTGTGGCTATTTATAGCCATGCCACACCCAAAATGGCCGCCCTACATCTAGCGCAACGTGAAGAACGTGCTTGATGTTGCCGGACCGGCAATCCGAGAGCCGTTCTTCTGATGCGCTCGCATTTGTCCCATGCATGAAAGAAAGATGTTTCTTGAAATGCGGACACATTTGTCTACTTCCTTGAATACGCTCGCATTTCACCAGCGCATCAGAGCGTGTATATGATCTCTATTGTCCAAGCAGAATAAACGTCAGTACAATGAACAACCTTACATGACGTGAGAGCAAAGGAGTATCAAACAAGCATTGACATAAGCCACAATACAACAAAAGCATTGCAGCATCACAAACAAGCATTGCCACAGTCAAAGTATGAATGTATATGACACATGTAAATAATCATGAAACACTACAAACATATAAGGGCATGCTGGTTGCACGGGACAGGGGTGGGTTTCAAGTGGGGAATGAAGGCGTCACAAATGAGAGTGCTGCCCACGCGTCTCTCATGATAATGATGGGGACACTTCAGTAACGGAGGTGGGATAATTATGACAGTCCCCCCCCCGCAAAATCCCCCCAAGACCAGAGGTATGGGTCTTGGCTTGTCCGGATAACGGGAATGGAACCATTTTACTAAACATGGAGCATTCTGTAAATTAGCAAGAGGCTCCCATGTACGCTCTTCAGGACCATATCCTTTTCAGTCCACTAAGTAATATAGTTTACCGCGCACCCTTTTAGAATCTAATATGGATTTGAACTCGAATTCAGGAACTTCATCAATCTCAACAGCAGGTGGGGGTTGTGTAATTTGTGTCTTGGGAATAAATGGTTTTACCAAGGAGACATGGAACACTGGGTGAAAATGGAACTTTGATGGAAGTGTTAATCTAACACTGACTGGATTTATGATTTTCTCTATTTGGAAAGGTCAAATAAAACGAGGACAGAATTTCTTGTTACTTCGTATGTTTAAATGTTTGGTGGATAACCACACTTTGTATCCTATAGCGTAAGCGAGTTGTGTGGTGCGATGTGTATCCGCTCTTTGTTTTTACTCTCTTTTTCTTTTGCCAGATGAAATTGGGTCTGTTGTTGAATCAACACCAGGTTCTTAACATAGTCACATACAGAAGGTATATTAGAAGGGGCCACTTTTTGACTGGGAACATGCTTTAGGTGATATCCATATGCACAAAAGAATGAAGACATATTTTGATTGGTACGCTCGGTCAAACCATCTGTTTGTGGGTGATAACTAGAGGAGGTGCGAACATCCATGTTTAACAACTTTCCTAATTGTTGCCAAAAATGAGAAATAAATTGGGAACCCCTATCTGAAATGACCACAGTTGGTATCCCATATACTCGTACAACTTCTTTTAGAAAGACATGAGATCATTCTAAAGCTAAAGGGAGCGTTTTGAGGGGTATAAAATGGGCCATACGAGTGAAATGGTTGACTACAGTTAACATGGTATTGAATCCTTGTTTCGTTTGTGGCAGATCTACTATAAAATCGAGGGACACTGTGTGCCATGGTTGCGGGGGCAATGGCAACGGTTTTAATAACCCACTCGGAGCGTGATGAATTGGTTTATTTTGTATACATATTGCACAAGTGACTACGTAAGTTTGTATGTCGTTAAACATGGAAGGCCACCAGTATTGTCGTTTTACAGATTGATAGGTCTTTGTGACTCCAGGATGTGCAGATAGTAAAGCATCATGGTGTCGTTGAATAACTTGTTTCTGCAAAGTACTAGATGGTAATAAAAGTTGTTCATTCATGAATAATAAATCGTCTCTCCACTGAAGCATGGGATACAATTCCTGCCATTCATGTTTCTTTTTTAAGCCTAGTTCTTTTTGAATGTTCGGGAGGATATCCGTAACAGCAATGCCCACCTGAAAACAATGTGTTGGCAAAATATGCTGTACATTGTCTCATGTTGTGCATAACTCATCGTTAATTCCTATTCGCATCAGCTTTCTTGTTTTCTTTCCCTGGACGATAAGTGATAACGAAATTGTAATCGTTAAAAAACAGAGTCCAGCTTAACTGACAACGAGACAGAGCTTTTACAGAACGTAAGATTTGTAAATTACGGTGATCCGTATAAATTATAACAGGATGACGCCATTCTTCGAAGACAGCTTTCATCGCTAATAATTCTCTATCAGCTGTGGCGTAGTTTTGTTCTGTAGCTGACAATTTCCTTGAATAATATGCTATAGGATGCATTTGTCCTGTGTCTTTGTCTCCTTGCAATAAAATGCCCCCTACAGCTAATTGAGAGGCATCAGCCTCTTTGATAAAAGGAATAGAAGGATCAGGGTGCATTAGAGTTGGTGCTGAGGTAAATTGTCTTTTTAGATCCCCAAAAGCTTGTTCTGCTGCTTCACTCCAGTCAAATTTGGTATTCCTGCGCAACAACTTAGTGATTGGGGTCATAGCGTGGGAAAAGTTACGTTTAAATCGCCTATAAAAATTGGCGAACCCCAAAAAACTCTGTACCTGTTTGACGGAGGATTGGCTGGGCCAATTCAGGACTGCTTGAATCTATTTTGGATCCATTTCGAATCCTGCGGGACTTATTACGTAGCCTAAAAATTCTACCTTGGTTGTGTGAAACAAACTTTTTTCTAACTTTACATACAAGGAATGGCTTAACAGCTGTCGTAGAATGGCGCATACTTGTTGCACATGCTCGTCCACAGTTTTAGAATATATGAAAATGTCGTCAATCTACTCTACACAGCATATATCTAAAAAATCTCGTAATACCTCATTTATAAAAAACTGGAATGCTGCTTTAGCATTACATAGTCCGAAGGGCATCACTTGATATTCCTACAGACCAAATTTGGTCCGAAAAGCTGTTTTCCATTGATCACCCTCTTGGACTCTAACAAGGTGATAAGCTCCGCGCAAATCCAGTTTTGTATAAATAGCAGAGTCTTCGATTTGGTCTAACAGTGTTGGTATTAACGGAAGAGGGTACCGTTTTTTTTTACGGTTACATTGTTCAAGGCGCGATAATCGATGCACGGGCGTAACTGCCCCATTTTTTGGTATGAAGAACAAAGGGGAAGAAACAGGGGATTTGGAATGTCCGATAAATCCATTGGCTAGATATTCATCCAAGTATTCGCGCAAGTGTTCATTTTCTTTTTCTGTAAGGGCGCAAATGTGACTGCATGGTAGTGTTGCCCCAGGTATCAAATCAATGCGGCAGTCAAAGTCCCTGTGCGGGGGTAGAGTATTCACTTTCTTTTTGTCAAATACATCCAGTAAATCAGAATAGTCAGGAGGTACACCATCCAAAAGCAATACGCTTTTTACATTTCTAGGAAAATCATAACCTTGTACTTTGTGTTCGAATACCGACGGTGAAAGGCACGTCTGCTGACAATAACCTGAATGGAATACTATGGTCTTTTGTACCCAGTCTATTCTCGGATTGTGTTGAACCAACCATGGTATACCTAATATGAGGTGAAACTGTGGTGCATCTATAACATCAAAAGTGATTTATACGGTATGTTTTGTAGGACAAATCATACTAAGAGGTTCTGTGTGTTGGTGAATTAGACCTGATGTGAGTTCTTTGCTGTCCACTGCGCTGACAATTTCTGGTCTATCCTTCTGTTTTGTCTTTAAGCCTAAGTCATGTAGTAATTGGGTATCAATGAAATTGCCTGTAGCTCCGGAGTCAATTAGAGCTCCACAGACCAGGATTGGGTTTCATCACTTAATGACCTTAATAAGATCCTAATACTCAGGTGATGAGCAGAGAGTTCAGGGGAAGTGGAGGCCAAACTAGTGTGTTCACTTGACAAGCTGACCACATTGATTGTCGAGTTTTCTAGTTTTCCGACTGTTGGGTAATTGCGACCTCACTAGTTTTAGGTTTGATTTTGTTAGGACGATTAGGGCATTCCTTAACAAAATTTCCGGCCTTACCGCGAAAGAGACATTGATTTAATTTCGGCCTTTTCTCTTTTTCTTCTCTAGTAAGGGGCCCTCTAATTGTTCCAATCTGCATTGGTTCCCCCAAATCTAACTTGGGTACTGGTTCACTTTTCGGGGTTGCCTTTTCTTTAAACAAAAACAGTTTATGGTCTGTTCGTCCTTTCTCACCCTTTTTTTCAGCTAAACGATGATTTAGTTTAACTACTAAATCAATGAATTCTTCAAAATCTTCAGGAGGATCCTAGATTTGAATCATCCCCAAAGACACTATTTTTTCCTCTGGCCAATTGGCCTCAATTACTAATCTATTGAAGAGGAACATATAATGTAATAAGTCTGAAGAGCCTTGTTTTACACTCAGTAGTTTGTGGTCTGCACTCTGCACAAATACATTTTTTGCAAACAGTTTTCTCCTGGTGTTTTTAAATCGACGAAGATCATAGAGAATCGAGTCATCGCGCTCCATGAAGGGAACTGACCAAAGTGCAGCGTCCCCTCCTAAATAGGACAGAATAAACACTATTTTGGAGGAATCATCTGGAAATGCAGTTTGCTTAGCAACGAAATGGAGATGGCATTGGTTCATGAAAATAGTATATTTAGCACTGTCTCCTTAAAACCGTTCTGGGGGTGCCAATGGAACCATAATCGGGGTTACCACTTGTATTTGTGTTGATGACGAAGGAGTACTACTATGCAATGTTTGCATAGTAGGCTGAAAAACAGCGGGTTTCAGTATCGTTTCTTCCGGAGAAAAACCCCCAAGTTGTGGAACTTATAGGTGCAGAAGCTCGCATGTTAACTTGTAGCTCAGAGATATCTTTACGTAATGCAGCATTTTCTGCTTTAATATCAGCCAGGATGGAAGCTATGTCATTCAACGAAACTGAAGGAGTTGGATTCATAGCGTCAGGGCGAACTATTATCCGTGGGCTTAGCCTTTTGTCAGACTAGTAACAAGCACTCTTACCTGTAGGGCACTTGTTGAAGTTCGCAGAGACGTGATGAGCCAAACTTCCAATCCCCTACCGAACAACCCGTGATTTATAGTACCCACTAAGGCTATGCAATAGAAGTTTGGGAGGAGGGCCGGATTCAGACGCTACCGTGCTCCTGTTGTCGACCTCTGAGGCAACAGGAGGAAAGTAGTTTCAATATGTGTGTAGTCTGTTATGCCTTTTTACTCTACTCAGCTCTCTAGAAAACTCCTGTGTGCTTTATCTAATTATTTCCTACCTGCGATCTACAGGTGTGTTGCGTCGCGTCTGATGTCTTCTGAAGGTCGTGATGATGTTGTCTGGTGGTTGGTTGTGGTTGTGCTGCTTACTCACAAGAAGAGATGGTGTGGTATCGACTTGCGATGAGTTGTCTAAAAAAATACACACAATAATTATCCACGCAATGGCTTCTAGCTACAGACTTAAAACCCATCAATACTTTTACACCACTGTGTCAACGTACTTGTACTTCTTTGTTCCAGGGTATTCACACCAAATACACACAAGTCTAAAATAACATTCTTCTTTCCCAATAACATATAAAGCTTCTCCTTCGTGAAAGTTTAGCATTTCGCAGTCATTTTTTTGATAAAGTCCTCCTTGAAATTCTTCCTTACATCAAGAAGCAAAAGTTCCAAAAATTATGATTGTTCCAATCTTTAACAGGTAAGTTGCTGTTGCTTTCTTGCGTGGGGCGCCATGCATACAAACAAGTAAAAGTACTTAACTTTCTGTTGTCTTTTTCCTTTTGCAGACGAGTTCTGAAACTGCAGTCTCACCAAGAAGAACCGCTGAGGAAAAGGACCAAAAACACAAAGACTCCAACTGTTGCTGCAACGAGCAGCCGAAATCAGCTGTGTCTACGGTAACTAGCGGAAGGCTAAGCGCCTTCTAGAACTTGGGTGTGGCTATTTATAGCCTTGCCACACCAAAAATGGCCGCCCTACGTCTAGCGCGACGTTTTTCCCATGCATGAAAGAAAGACGTTTCTTGAAATGCGCACGCATTTGTCCACTGCCTTGAATACACTCGCATTTCACCATTTCATGAGAGCGTGTATATGATCTCTATTTTCCAAGCAGAATAAACGTCAGTACAATGAACAATCTTACATGACGTGAGAGCAAAGTAGTATTAAACAAGCATTGACATAAGCCACAATACAACAAAAGCATTGCAGCATCACAAACAAGCATTGCCACAGTCAAAGTATGAATGTATATGACACATGTAAATAATCATAAAACAGTACAAATATATAAGGGCGTGCTGGTTGCACGGGACAGGGGTGGGTTTCAAGTGGGGAATGAAGGCCTCACGAATGAGAGTGCCGCCAACGCGTCTCTCATGATAATGATGGGGACACTTCAGTAATGGAGGTGGGATCATCATGACATTAACTGGCAGAAACAGCCACTGCAGGCCAACCCCAGACAGCACACAGCAAAGGGGAAGTACTTTTACTTCAGTTTTTCCAGTTCTTCTCCTTGGCAAAGGTTCCTCTTGAATCCCAGAAGTGATCAAAAAGTCTGGGGTCTTGGCCCCACTTTTTACAGTCCATTTCGCTTTGTTCTCTGGTGTCAGAGAAGCTCTTTGCTCAGCCAACACCAGCTCTGTCCTCCCTGGTGCAGCTGCCCAGCAGGAGGTTAAGACAGCATTGTGGAAGGCAGGCCAGGCCCATTCAGGTGAAAGAAAATCTCCTCCCCCTACTCTAAATTCAGCCCAGTCCTGGCTCACCCTGGAAAGGTAGGATACACCTCACCCCCCAAGTGGGTATCTGACAGAATTCCATCCCCAGCCATTCCAAAGTTAGACAGTCAATAAACAAACCTAGCAGAGGCACTCTAGACGACTAAGCAAGGAAATACCCACTTTCTAAAAGTGGTATTTTCAAACCTAGCATAAAAAAATCATCCATACTAAAAGATGCATCTTCATATTCTGAGTTCAGGCATACCAAATTCCACTTATCTATCTTGTTCCCATGGGCAGCTAAACTTATAAGATGTTATAAGTTACTCCCCATTCTATCCCATGGGACAGATAGTCTTTCAATAGTGAAAAACAAAATTGGCAGTTTTTCACTATCAGGACATGACACACACATTAAGACATGTCCTACCTTTCACATACGCTGCACCCTGCCCTCAGGGGTACATTGGGCCTAATTTAGGGGTGACTCTCATGTAAGAAAAGGGAAGGTTAGGGCCTGGCAAGTGGGTGCACTTGCCAGGTTGATATGGAAGTACCAAACTGCGTACAGAAACTGCAGTGGCAGGCCTGAGACCCTTTTGCAAGGCTGCTTGTGTGGGTGGCACAATCAGTGCCGCAAGCCCACTAGCAGCATTTGATTTACAGGCCCTTGGCACACACAGTGCACTGTACTAGGGACTCAACAGTAAACCAAATAAGCCAATTATGGAATCACTAATCCATGACAACAATTTACAGAGGGAGAACTTGCACTTTGGCACTGAACAGCAGTGGGAAAGTGGCCAAAGCATCTAGACCAGCAAAAGCGAAGTCCAACACACAGTAAAAACACAGGAGGCAAAGGCAAATATACTGGGGAAACCCAAGCCAAGGATGCCAGGCCTAACAGGTGGTGCACAAGGTTTTAAAATGCATGCGCTTCTCAACAGGGAGCCAATACAATTTGTGAGTCAACATACCCCGTGAATTGGGGTTAGCGGTGGTTAGTCACCAGCAGCACAGGGTGGTGGTGTGGAGGGTTGATGGAATGTGATGTTTCAAAACTACCCAATACCATTTTGAAAGATTGGTCACAAAGCTACAGATAGCCACAACTAATGCAAACACGAAAAGGAAGAAACTTTTGACATGGAGGTGCTACCCAAAATAGGATGACATCAGGAATGACAGCCTCATAGAACAAGGAATTAGTCTTTTATTTTGAAATAATAATAGAATGGGCAATAAAATATAAAGGGAATAGTCGATCATTTTTTTCCTCAGGCATAACCTGGATCTGATCCTTTTTCAAGAGGCACCCTGAAGGGATCTGACTGTAAACTACTGGGAAGGAGGAGGGGGGCAACAGGTACTGGCCCAATTAGACTTTACATCTGAATCCAGAGAAGTGGCCATTCATAAAAAACCTCTCATAATCGAAAAGAAGTGGCTGAACCTCCATGGCTACGAAAGCTGGAGCCTTATCAGGTTCCACAAGCCAGGATGCACAGCATTTAGACAGTCCAATGGATTTAATATATTTTCTTCATTTTAAAATCCAATGTATGCCAAGTAATCAATAGTAATCTATGTATTCAACAAAATATTTTCAAGCTTCAGTTTTTCCAAAAGTTCAACGAGTGACTGTACATGCTTTAGTCATAGACACATAGAGGTTCAAGAGTCCTCAGAATCCAATGTGGAATTGTAATCCCAATGCATTTCGGTCACAAAACTGCCCTTCTTCAGGGGTAACTGTGCTGGAAAAAACCAACATGAGAACCAGGTGTTACCGGCACAACCTTAAAATATGTTTTACCTATTTATAATTCTGCAACTATGTGCACCTACTGAAACTACATGTGAATGTGCCATGCTCCAATCAGTGCAACCATTCAACTGACCAAACTCTCCCCTAAAAACAATATCACTAACCTCAAACAACTCTACCCCCGCTTGCAACCAGTGCTCACTAACTGTGCTCCGTGCTCCATGCATCATCACTCCTAAATCACCCAATGTGCAAATCAAACAGTTAACATGCAGCTCCACTGTGCTGTAAGTCTTAACTATGTGACACAACAAAATCACCAAATTAAGTTAAATTAAACCCACTACATAGCACGTACCTACAAAAAGTGCATAAACTGAACATTCCAAACCATTCGTGCATGCTCAAAAGCAACCACAGCAAGTGAAACAAATATTTGTAAGGGGTGTCACATGATAAACCATACCACGTGACATGGCATCCAATAAACAAAATACTCTCCTTCTCGTGCTCACCGTATCATAACACTTTAACTGAACTAAGTGTGATTCATGAATTGTTGAAGAATGACATCCAATTTTTAAATGCTGAATGAATTAATCTGTAAACCATGAAGTATAAATACAAACATTTGACAATGTAAATAAATAATTGAGGTACTAATTGTCAAAAATATTGCTGAAGAATTGACTATTTATAAATCCTGAAAATATAAAAAAAAAATGTGCCAATATGAATGACCAATGAATGTGACAATGATGAAAACCTATTGCTGGGAAATTGAAACACAACAGTATAACCTGCTGCTTTTCTCAATGTGATGAACTATGTCCTAAAGATGAACCTCCAGGGTCCTATGTCCAGTTGTCTCATGTTTTATCTCAAAAGATCAGGCAGGAAGGTGAAAACTCATCGTTATACAGAAAGGGGTAAGTCCAACGCTAATTTAAATTCAAGGCCCTCTGCATCGCCTATAAGGCAGTGCATGGCGTCGGTCCAAAGTTTCTGATTGAAGTGTTCCAGTTGTATAGCCCCAAGAGACAGCTGAGATCCGCCAACACCTGCCTGCTTCCGGTACCTCGCACGAGAACGGCAACCTGGGGAGACAGGCGCTTCTTGGTTGCCACACCCAAACTTTGGAACCTTCTGCCACTCACCATAAAAACTGCCCCCAATCTGATGAGCTTTCGTAGGCTCTTAAAGACATGGTTGTTCAACCAGTAAGCCTGCTGCTCGGTCTCTCTATCCGCCACATGCGCCGAGACACCTTCGGGTATTTGTTTGCGCAATAAAAATCTCGAAAATAAATAAATAAATAAATAAATAATAGATCCAAATCTAAAGTGGTAGAATGCACACTAACATGTGATGTTGTTTAATCTTTTAATGAGTGCTCAGGGTAATGATAAGAGAGTGCTACCCTGGAACGCAGTCTGTCTGTGTGCACGAGTATGAATACAAAAGTTGGAGCATCATCAGGTTTCACAACCCAGCATGCACAACATTTAGAAAATCCAATGAATTTCAAACATTTGCTTCCATTTTAAATCCAATTTTTTCCAAGTGATTAATAGTTATCCATGTATTTATCCAAACATTTTCAAACTCTAGTCTTTCGAAAAGTTCAACTAGTGCCTGTACAGGCTTTACTCATAGACAAATAGAGGTTCAAGATTCCTCATAAACCAATGTGGAAATTGTAGTCCCAATGCATTTCGGGCAAAAACTGCCCTTCTTCAGGGGTAATGTGTTGAAAAACCATCATGAGAACCACGTGTTACCAGCACAACCTTAAAAGATTTTTTACCTATGTATAAACATGCAACTATGTGCAAAAACTGAATCCTAATGTGAATGTTCCATGCTCCAATCATTGCAATCATTCTACTGAACAAACTTTCCCCTAAAAATCAATATAGCTAAACTCAAATAACACTACCCCCCTCTTGCAATCAGTGCTCAATAACGGTGCTCTATGTGCATCATCACTCTTAAATCACCCGTGCGTAAAACAGTGAACATGCAGCTCCACTGTGCTATGAATCTTAACTGTGTGACAAAACCAAACCACCAAATTAAGTTAATTTAACACACTACATAGAAGGTCCCTCCACTTAGTGCATAAACTATACATTCCAAACCGTCCGTGCATACTCAAAAGCAACCACCGCAAGTCAAACAAATATTTGTAAGTGGTGTCATGAGATAAAGCATACCATGTGAAACAGCATCCAATAAAAAATTAGTTTGCAGCTTCCTAAAAGAATTATTGATAACATAGTTTTGTTAAAAGATGAGAAAAATGAACATTGGACACTGGAGGTTCATCTATAGGACATAGTTCAACACATTGAGAAAAGCAGCAGGTTATACTGCTGTGTTTCAATTTCTCTGCAATATGTTTTCATCATTACCACATTCATTGTTCATTCATATTGGCAAATTTCCTTATGATATTTTCATGATTTATAGATATTAAATTTTTCTGCAATATTTTTTCACAATTATTACATTCATTTTTTATTTGTATTGTCACATTTTTGTATTTTTACTTCATGGTTTACAGATATTCAATTGAATGTGTATTTTCAAATAGGATGTCATTCTTCATCAATTCATGAAACACACTTGGTTCAGTTGAATTTTTATTACACAGTGAGCACGAAAAGGAGAGTATTTCAAGTCAAGTCAAAATAAACTTTATTTTAAATCACGTAGTGAATCATAAAAGCTACAAAGTACATACATAACAAAGTTTAAAAACCAGTATAAAAGTTAAAAACAGAAAGCTAAAAACTACTGTATATAAAAACAGTCATTGACTGCACAATCAATTACATTTTACCACTGTTTCCTGCAATTAATAACAGCCAGCAAAAACCGGGACATTACAGCGCAAATATATATATTCAGTAGCATTTGCAGGTACATCAAAGCCGGTCAACATTGTACAAAACCCAGCTGCAAAACCAAAGGTTTAATATTTGTCTTCCTCATCCCAGAGAAATATTTACAAATAAGAACAGTGTGCATGGTACTCTGCAATGAGATATCACGCCAAAGGGCATTTCATCAGGTCGGATGACCAGTTGTTAATAGTTGGAAAACTAATTAGGTGATGGAAAATATTGAACCGAAACCGGGTCAACACAAACCTGTGGAGTGGGTTGTGCAAATGGGCTAAATAAAACTGCATGTTATAACTAGTCAGTATCATCTGGTTCCTCAGAACAGAAGGTTTCATAATTTCAGAAGATAGTCTAGTTTCCTCTAGTAATGATATACACTTCAGTTTCAGGGCTTTTCTTTGAACAGTGAACAGGCTGTCGGGATGGTCAAAATACTCGGGATGGCCAATGTCTACTAAAAAATTGTACACAAATTTGAGCCAGGGGATTATGAGAGCAGACGTAGATCTAAAGCAGTCAATAATAATGGATCAGTTGAGCATAGTGTGGTCGGATGATCAGATTTTATGTCAGAGTAATACTGGCTGGGTCCCAATCAAGTCTGCTATATAAGGGGCTCCTAATTCCGAGTGGCAGACATAGGTTGAACTGCTTTTCGGAAGGGCAAGGAGATTCCTTAAAAATGCATTTTCTTCCAGTTGGAGAGTGTTGATCTGCCCATATCCTCAACGCTCAGACCCATATATGGCAGTAGGTCTACATTTGGCCTTGTAGATGGTCATCAATTACCTTGAGTGTTTAAAACCTAGTTTTCTGGCAAAATTCAACAAGGCCTTTGTTGTTTTAACAAAATGGAGCCACCTTGATTTAATTGCCCGTGGCCAGTTCCCAGCACGGTTAAACACAATCCCCAAGTATGAGAATATGGCTGTGAATTGAATTTGAGAGCCCTCAATAAAAAATCACAGCACAGAAAGGCCTTATTTTCATTGCAAAAGTTTGCTGATGTTAATTTTTAGACCATGGTTCTACATGAACTGTGTAAATTCGTCGACTAGACGCAGGAGGCCAAGTGGGGTTTGGGCCATTAATACAGCATCATCAGCGTAGAAGAGTGCCGGGATTTGAAGAGGACCCACTTGAGGTAAATCTGAGCACTTGTTTGCCAATATGTCGCCTACACTATTAAGGTAGAGATTAAACAGAAAGGGGGCAAGTAGGCAACCTAGAGTATTTCATTTATTGGATGCCGTATCACATTGTATGGTTTATTACGCAACACCACTTACAAATATTTGTTTCACTTGCGGCGGTTAGTTTTGAGCATGCACGGAAGTTTTGGAATGTGCAGTTTATGCACTAAGTAGAGGTACGTTCTATGTAGTGCGTTTAATTGAATTTAAATTGGTGGTTTTGTTTTGTCACACAATCGAGATTCACAGCGCAGTGGAGCTGCATGTTCACTGTTTGATTTGTGCACGGGTGATTTAGGAGTGAGGATGCATGGAGCACGGAGCACAGTTAGTGAGCACTGGTTGCAAGTGGGGGTAGAGTTGTTTGAGTACAGTGATATTATTTTTTAGGGGAGAGTTTGATCGGCCGAATTGATGCACTGATTGGAGCATGGCGCATTCACATGAGGTTCCAGTATTTGCACATAGTTGCAGGTTAATGCATAGGTGCAAAATCTTTTAATGTTGTGCTGGTAACACGTGGTTCTCATGTTGTTTTTTTTAAACACAGTTACCCCTGAAGAAGGACAGTTTTTCGCCCGAAATGCATTGGGTTTACATTTTCCACATTGGATTATGAGGAATTTTGAACCTCTATGTGTCTATGAGTAAAGCCTGTAAAGCCATTCTTTGAACTTTTGGAAAGACTGGACTTTGGAAATGTTTGGATGAATACATGGATTACCATTGACTACTTGGAATAAATTGGATTTAAAATGGAAGAACATTTTTGACATTCATTGGACTGTCTAAATGCTGTGTATCCTGGGTTGTGGAACCGGACGAGGCTCCAGCTTTTGTATTCAGACTCATGTGCATGGACGAAGAGCGTTCCAGGCTAGCATGCTCTTATCAATGCCCTAAGAAGTCAAATCGTTGAAGGACATCATATGTTTGTGTGCATTCGACCACTTTTGATATGAATCTCCATGGCTGCAATGTCAAAACATATTGAGCCGTAGTGGAGAAGACAGCCTGAGCACTGTGTGGTATGTGTCACTTGGTTTAGTATATTGTGTTATGTATTGCTTTCTCTTCCTTGTGTATGTGGGGAATTTTATCTGGAATTGAAATGTTATAACGTCAATGGCAGGCTGTTAGATCAGACCAGGGACCTGACTGAAGTGAATGGAGTTTCCCTTATTCTTAATAAAGTACTGTAACATCTCTTTTGAGTCTAGAACTTATTGAAGAATAACCATGACTTCACATTGGCAATGAGGATGGGATGTGCCTCTGCGTGATTAGTTTGAACAAGAGAAACTTCAACACCTGAAATTCATGGAAGTGTTGACTAAAGGACTTTTAAGTTGGTATTAATCTTTGCTAGGATCTGGTTTAAGGTACTGTGTTTTTGTGGGATGTTAGGGTTCGAAAACTGTCTTTCCCCTTACTTCACAATCTTTTGGGGATTGGTGCTGTTGCGTGGACTATTGCCACCTATTTCTGGAGCTCAGGCTGTCCAGCCTCATGTAATGGAGCACGTGCTAAGGTGTATGCCATCTCTGGAGCATGATGCTTGCAGTACCTGCGCAGTATTACATGCCAATCTACAAGCACGAGAGCTCTGCCAACTATGGGATCCTGAACGCAGTACTCGTGCACAGCGCTCGTGTGCGCTAGTTCGTTTCTGCCTACATGCAGCCGCAAAAGGTTTTTTTCTTTGCAGCTGTTAAGCAGCGAGCATTCAAACGGGTGGAGGTCTCCTGGAACGCTTCATCAGTATCTCTGAATAAGTGCATATTTATTTCTTCATTTCACTCGGGAGGGGGTTTCTCTTGAGTCTACTTGTGGTGTATAGCTTATCCTTCCACAATTCTGTTTGTCAGAAAGAAGAGATAGAAAGTGGACTTTCATTTCAGCTTGTTAAAGTAATGGATGTAGAAAAATGGACTTACACTTCTAAATTAAATGTTCAAGTGTGAAATATTTCTTGGTTTTACTGTTGCTTTCTACTCTGTTTCGTTTGTAAATTAAATGTTATTACTTAAGTGACTGGATTGTATTTATTCTCACAGTTTGTACTTTGCTTGTTCATTAAGTGTGTTCTGTAAAATGTGTCACCACCCTCAGTTTTCTTACCTCAGTGGGAGATCGCCTGCTTCCATGGTCTCAATGAGTGATGGTATTTATTAATTATTTAAATGTATGTGTCCCCACCATGTGTCCTGACAAAAACAATCTCTATGTTACACCATTGTCTGGGGGCCAAAAGGCAGGAGATTTTAGAAAATATTTCACAGGTTGAGATTTCTGATGATGGTGATGATTCTTCTAGTGCACTAAATAAATTCAAGAAGGCTATTAAGCACTCAGATGACCATTACTTACCAAAAAAGTCTATTGAACTGCAAAGATTTTATTTTGGCAAGAGGAAACAGGGAGACGGAGAGTCAGTTGAGGACCTTTTCACCGCTCTACGTACGTTAGCTGCTACTTGTAACATTGGTCTTAACACTGAGGAGAGGATAAGGGACCAATTTATGCTGAAGTTGCAGCTGTGACAAAGTTTGTGAATTACCCTATATTATCTGAAGTTCTCAATCTTGTGAAAAGGATAGAACATTCCAAGCAATGTTTCCGAAAGTTGCAAAAAACTAAGGAGAAGACTTCAACAACTTCGAGATTACAAATTGTCTCAACATCATTCGCCTAGAAAAAGAATTCTGGTGGTAGTTTTAAGCCCAAAAACCTCTCTTTCAGGGCCTGATGCCCCAACCATTATGCTGATTCCAAAGACTGTACTGCAGTAAAAGAGGTGTGCAGAAAGTGTGGAAAGAGTGGTAATTTCGCCAAGTCTGACTCTGCGAAAGGAAAATTACATGAAATAGGAAGTGATTCTCCTGAGATTGTTTTGCAGATAGTTAATGATGTTAATTGCATAAAAACACTAATTGTTTACATCCATATGATGCGCTATCCCTCAACGGAATACCGGTTACCATGATGATGGACTCAGTGGCAAAACATTCTTTAATTTCTGATTCTGATTTTGCAAAACAAATTCATTGCAAGGTTGAGTTGAAGGATTCAGATGTCTCTCCATATAGTTATGGGGATAAACCTATTGAGTTGTTGTCTTTTCTTATTGCAAAAATTCAGCTTTGTGGTAATAGCATTGAGGGTAAGATCTATGTACCTGTGAAAGGGGATACATCAGAAACCTTTTGGGATTTATTTGGATCCTAATGCTTCTCCTCAGGTTCAAATGAGAAAGGTTAATGCATGCATAGTGACATCTGATGATCCCAAGTTCAACTTCTTGCAGGACTTCCCTGGCGTTTTTTCAGAGAAGGTAGGATGTGTGAAAAGGTATGTACAGGGTTTGTATGCCCTAAGAAGGATGCCACTCCAGTAGTGTGTAACGTCTTCACGAGGCAGGTAAGCATGAATTGGATAATTTGATGTCTAAAGGTATTATTAAGATCGTGGATGCTTCAGAATGGCTTGCTCCAATTATCATTGCTACCAAGAGTTCAGGGGAGATTAGATTATGTGTTGACCTCAGACATAAACAAACAAATAGTGAGGGACATGTTTCGGTAGCCCAACAATATAGAAATGGTGGTATTTTTGGGAGGGGCAAGAATTTACTGTACACATAATCTCACCTATGCTTACCACCAGGTACATTTAAGTGAAGACTCCAAAGATTATGCTGCACTTGTAACCACTGTTCCCAATAAGGTGCGCACCTCTCCTTCCGTGAGCGCGCACTCCCATGTGTGGAGCGCGCACACACCAGGACTGGATGAACAAGAGAGTTTGGGCCGCCGCTTTAAAAAGCGAGCGGCACGCAAAACATGCACTTCCTGCGGTTTTGTCAGCGTATCAGGAGCGCAGGTAAGGCTGGCTTGGGGCGTGGGGCTTGGGGCTTAAGGAACTTGCTGTATTTTGCGGTGCGGGGCAGATTGTAGGATTTTGTTTAAGTATTCATGTTAATCACAGCTCCTTCGCGAGCTGTGATTAACATGAATACTTAAACAAAAGCCCACCATCTTCCCCGCACCGCGCTTTACTAACAAAAGAATAGAGCAAGTTTAAAAACGCAGCGTGTACTTCCCGCTGTGATTTAAACTTGCTCTACTCTTTTGTTAGTAAAGCTCGGCTGCAAGAGAGATTGTGGGCTTTTGTTTAAGTATTCATGTTAATCACAGCTCGTGAAGGGGCTGTGATTAACATGAATACTTAAACAAAAGCCCACAATCTTCACCGCACCACGCAGAGTTCCATAACCTGAAAAGGGAACTCCCCTGTGACTTGAGTTATCCTTGTGGTGTGTGGCAGATGGTACTTTATTCCATATATTGCTCCAATCTCAGATATTCAGATTTTATAATGTCTTCATTCACGCAACTTGATCCAAAAGCAAGATAATAAAATGTCAACAGACTAGTCTTATTAAAGTTTAAAAATCCATTTTAGAATTGTGTTTCTAAAGTTAGAAATCACTAAAAGTTGCTATGTCATTGTTTTAAAAGCAGCAACAACTTCGAGGTTTGTACTAAATACAACATAAATTGCCCTCAACTGTTTTGAGTGCAGTGTGTAGTGAGCATGCGTTTTAGTGTAGAGTGCTAAAATTTATAATATAATCAGAAGATAGTGGTGCTCTATAGAGGTATTTATTTTCTTTTAGTAAAATGTGTCTATTTGCTGGCTGTGCCCTTCACCTTTTTGAACTTGACATTTTGACACATTGCAACACATGAGAGTTGTACTCCATACAGGGCGAAGCTATCAGTAGTGCAGCAAGTGCAGTTGCACCGAGTGCCCGTGATCTTAGAGGTCCAATGGACCCAAATTATGGCTGCACTTTACAGTCCAGCCAGTTGACTTTCCATCCCATTTACGTTGCTGGGGCAGAAACCATTGGCTTTTATAAACTGTTCCACAGTTCTTACCTTAGATCAGCCTTGTCCTAGGTGCCTCTGAGTTTGGATGGGCGCTATGTTCTTCCAGGTTCCAACACTGCCACTGGTGTTTATCATTTATTATTCTCTGCATGCCGATGGGCCTCCTGCTCTGGCTTTGTAATATCTTCTGTAGCCTTTGTCACCTTTGACCGTGTGATCCTGAGTGCCAGGCCCTTAGATATCGATTTTATTAGTACTGTCTCTGCATCAATAGATGCTTGGTCAGCATTGGGATGGGAAGCCATTTCCTGAGGTCAGGCAATGAGAAAACTGAGAAAATGGCAGAAGAGCTCACAAGAATCTGGTGCGCAGATCTCTGCCCTGAACCAGTACAGTTGACGTATAAATTCCAAGTCAATTCCCTGCTGTCTCTCTCGGTCTGACATCATTCATCATACCATTGTAAACTGCTTGGGAAGGCCTGGCCCTACCTAACTACTGAAGGTTGTAGTAATGCAGTTACTGCTTGAGAAGGGTCCCTTAATGTAGGGGATCTCTGCATACCTAGGTTTTATGGTGGAGGAGGTGTGGCGCAGCGGCCAGGGCAACTGATGCTGGAACCCGGGGGCTCACGGTTCGATCCCCGGTGCCAGCGGCAGATCAGCCCAGCACCATGTGACTCTGGGCAATAGCTCACTTAATCTTCCCGAGGGCCACCAGCGCCTTGACAACTTCGGGTAATTGTTTGCGCTTTGCAAATACTGGACATGAATGGGAGCAGAGTCACATAGAGGTGAGTTTTTGCACGGTGCTTCGAAGTATCCTTTGTAACACACTCACTAGTTTGAAACATGAATCATGGTGATCAAGGCACATGAGAAATTATCAAGATATCGTCTCTGAAGTGCTACCACTCATTCCTTTAAGGCATAAAAATACTTCTTTGTTTTTTGCATTTCAGTTCAATTCAGCGCAATAGACTTCTTTACTGCATCAAGTGACTTTCAAACAATTCATAATCTCTATGCAGGCATAGAACGACTACTGAAAAAAGAATTCCCTGACGATGTTGCCAGGAGAAGATTACATTTTTCGTTCACTGCACAAACGACTAATAATAATATTGAATATGGAGACAGTTTGTGGTCTATTAAACTATGCATGAATGAGTTTGATTCCATTGTGCTCACTCATGGTTTCAGATTGCACCCAAACTTGGCACTTAAGCAGTATAAGGCACAATGGCGCACCTGCTGAACTTCTTCCTTTAGCTGCACTGACACTGACGGACTGCCTGGCAATAGTAAACTTCATTGTGTTTGCAGGCCACATGGCTGCACACATGTGTGCACTACTATTGACCTTTTGGTGCCGGAGGAGATAGCCAGGTCAGCCTGCGTTACGCAACACAAACAAAAGACAGTCCAATAACCAGTCCGGTCCCAGCAAAGCATAACAGCACTCGCATTGACTGCTGTGCACCACCTACAACCTCACAAAATATTCGACTCTACAAAGCACAGGTAATACACTCAGCTTTTTAGTAAGCTGATTTGCATGACAATCTTTTTACATGCGGTAATGTGACTTAAAATGTGTTAGTGTAACGCGAGATGTGTGACACTTGGCAGGGCTGTAAGCGCGGCTGCGAGAGCAATTGTGGGCTTTTGTTTAAGTATTAATTTTAATCACAGCCCCTTCACGAGCTGTGATTAACATGAATACTTAAACAAAAGCCCACATGCCTTTGTAAATCTTTACTACTCACCTTTTTAATTTTGCAACATTCTTGTAAAATTTCATCATGGATAGTCTGGAAAAACAATGTAAAAGCTTTTTTCAGCATAAACATGATAGGGCCACATTCTTCGATATCTATGCTTATGGAAAATGCGCCACATTAGTGCAAATCTGCGTTAAACGTTAAGCCCCTTAACGTGAGTTGTATGTGTGGAAATGCAGCATCTTTTCAGTTTTTTTAAGCAAAAGTTTGGAGTGATATTTGGTGCTGCACATAAGCGCGGTCTGGTTCCTGGCGCACATATCCATGGTTGCAGCACACAGAGATCCTACACAGCCGCACACAGAGGAAAAAAATTAGAGGGAACATTACTTGTAACACTATTTTTGGTATATCAGTTCAGTAGAATGCCATGTGGCTTATGCTTTGCTGCCTCAGTGTTTCAGAGGATAATGAGTGGCATTCTGGGGAACCTTTCATGGGTGAAATTTTTCCAAGAAGATGTTCTTATCTTCAGTGAAAATGTGTCTTCTCACTTAGAGAAAATTAGAGATGTGTTAAATTTTTTAGCTCCAAATGTATCACTCTCAAAATTAACAAATTTAAATTTTGGTTTCCTTAGATAGTTTATATTGGTCACAAAAGGTTTTGTGTAATGTGTTAAACCAAAGGTAGATCTAATTAAGTCCATAAATGATCTCTTCTCCAGAAAAGAAAGATGTACAAGTGTTCTCGTGAATGCTATAAGAAAGTTGTTGAAGAAAGGAGTGTAGTTTGAATGGAGTTAGGATTGTGAAAGAGAATTTAAGGACACAAAGGAGAGATTAGTGAAAGCACATCTTAAGAGTTTCCTACCTGGTTTACCATGCATTGTGATTACTGGCACCAGTGGTAATGGTCTAGGAATGGTGCTCAAACAAAGGCGATGACGATATCATCATTGTGTTTAGCACCAGGTCATTTAACGGTGCAGAATACAACTACTCTACCATAGAGAAAGAAGCTTTGGCTGTGTTTTGGGGAGTAAAGACATTTCTCTTGTGGTTCTAAGTTTGTAATTAGGACATACAACTAACCTTTACAAGAAGTGTTTCAGAAGAAAGGTCTTGAATGCATTTCTTCCTGCATTACTAAGTGGCTGGTAGCTCTGCAAGATTTTGATTTTCTGGTTGAATATATTCTTGGGATCAGGAACGAAACGGCAGATTGTCTCTCTCGCCTTGTTAGTATTCCTCCAACCTCTGACTGTGTTGAAGATAAATGTTAGAAAGATGATGAATGTAAAGTCTGTGTGTCACCAAAGGATGTGTTTCAGAAAAGGAGTAGATGGAGGAAGTGCAAAAGAACGAAGATGTAAAAGATGTAATGAAAGTCATGCAAGATTGTGGTAGCTGGTCTAAGCAAAACCTGGGACGGTTTGAAAAAGTAAAAACTGAGCTTTCAGTGCTCAATGGATTGTAGATGTGCCGAGGCAGGCTGGTGCCCCCCATAGGGATGAGGAGAAACTTGATGGCTCAGGCCCATTTTGGCCATCAAGGCATGTGCAATACCAAAGAGCATTTGAGTGGCGCATGTTGGTGGCTGTGGATTGGATGCACAAATTGAAAGAATGGCAAGAGATTGTTGTGAATGTAACTTAAGTGGCAAAGGTTAGAAGGTGAGGACAGCTCCGATGGTAAGCAGGCAAATATTCCAGGAGAAGTGTGGGAAAAAATTGCATTAGATATTTTGGGTTCGGTAGACATCAGAGTAGGTGCTAATAGATTTGTTGTGGTTTTGATGGACCTGCTGTCTAGGTTGCCTGTTGTTAAGGTGGTACAGAATGTGACAACACGTACGGTCTGTACATTTGTGAAAGATGTGTTTTCAGGAGAAGGAAATCCTGGGAGTATTCTCACCAACAATGGAGTACAATTTACTTCAGCAGAAATTGAGAAATTCTTATCTGAGAGAGGCATTTTGCACGAGTAATGTTCTCTCTATCATCCAGAAACAAATCGCATGGTGGAGAGGTTTAACTGGACATTGAAGGAGACAATTCAGATTTCCAGACTTAATAGTCTGGACTCGATCAAGCTAGTGGAGGAAATGATAGAAGAGTATTGTTTCATTCCACATTCTACAACAGGTTTAACCCCTTTTGAAATGTTTCACAAATGTTAACCCAGCACTAAAGTGTGTTCCCCATGGGTCAAAACATACAGCAAACAGACTGTTGCTGTGAAAAAGAATTGGAGGCTAGTAGATACAGGGAGGAACATTTGCCCTTAGACAGAAAGAAATGTTATGATTCTTATAAGGCTGTTAAGGACCGGTATGTTGGTGTTGGAGGTATGATAATGGGAAAATTGCCTAAGAGAAGATGAGGAGGGTCTCAATTAAGTGAAAAGTGGTTTTCAAATAGGCGGCTAAGCTGGAGGATGGTAGGATAATACATTTTAAAGGACTGTCTTTGTATAAGTAGTTCTTGTTTCTTTAGGTTTCTTATTTGCTTTTTAGCAGGGAGAGTGTGGTTGATTTGGGTGGTTTGTGTTTGGGGATGATGGGGTGTGGTATGTGTTACTTGGGTTTAGTATATTGTGTTATGTATTGCTTTCTCTTCATTGTGTATGCAGGGGATTCTGTGTGATATTGGAATTTTATGACTTCAGCGCCAGGCTGTTAGATCAGACTGAAGTGGATGGAGTTTCTCTTGCACTGAATAAACTACCTTAAAATACCTTAACATCTCTTTTGAGTCTGGAACTTAGTGAACAATAACCAAAACTTCTCTCACTGGTAATCTTCCAACCAGATTTCAGACAAAGACACTGGACAGAATTGGACATCTACTGGTGCAGAAGCCAGGTGGAATATTAGTGATGGTGGAGACATTCAACACAAAAATGGCAAGGGCAGAGATGCACAATGATGCTAATTTACACAAGCTCTTGGGCTGGACGATGTTTGACAAATATAACTCTCAAGGGATAGGCAGTAGTCCTTTTACTCTAGAGCCTATAGCACTTTCTCCTAAATTGAGTATCTCAATATGTGAGGGATGCATATACTGAGATTTCCGCATGCAAGATATTTTAAGCCAGGCATATTTCAGATCATGCATGGCTGTGGGTAGAAATATCTAGCCAGAATCAAAATCTCTCACTGGTTGGAAGTTAGATACTTGGATCCTGCCAAACAGGGAGGGGATGAAGGAAATATATAAGGACCCTATTACTTTATAGAAAAGAAAAACGTTGGTGAGTCAGGTATAACACTGTGGTAGGTCTGCAAGACAGTGACTGAAGGACAAGTGATATCACTGTCACAAACACTAGCTAAACACACATTCCATTTACAGACTCATTAAAAGCAAGAATATTAAGCAGTACTAAATAACAAAGCAACACATAATTTCTTATCCATTCAAAAGAGGCTATATGAAGTGGGAAATAAATCAGCAAAACTATTCGCGATTAGCATGGCCTAGAAAAGGGATGAAATCAACAGATGGAGGAGTTAGAAATCTTCATGCCACAATGGAACATTGCATTTTCAAGCCTAAAGCCTGTGTTAAATATTATTGGTCCCTAGATGCCTCACAAATCAATTTGAGGAGGATGAAGTGCAGACATACTTAGCACTCTCAAATCTCCTCAGTCTATTGACTTCAATAAAGAAGGCGTTGAAGGCAAAATAACCATACAGACTAGAAAATCCATTGAAGGACTTAAGATGCACTAAGCCCTTGAGGGATTTAGGAAAATCTCCAAAGCAAATTATTTTTGCCTCAAAAATGTTGGACATATCACTAAAGTTTTAGAATTGACCATAAAGCTTTACAAGAGTAAAATTCACATATAATTTTTATTAAACATGAAATATATTGAATTGTATTTTCTCTTTTATTGGCTTATGTTCTTTATATCTTTTTATAGTCCATGATTTTATAGAAAACAATAAATAGTTCACTCATTCACTCAGTGTCTGTGACCTCAGTGTTCCATATTAGGAATTTCAAGATCGGCTCCATAGGCATTACTATGGTCATGATTTGGAGAGGGATCGTTATGAGTGCTAATCATTACGGATGCAATGGGAAGATCAGTTGTTGATATTTATTATTTTTCAGAGATATTTACAAGTGCCAAGACTCCAAATATTTTTAGATAGTTGGTTTTGCAGAAATAATTTACTCATACTTTAGCTGAGTATGTCTGATATGACCTTATACTCAGTCAAGATGGATGCAGTACAGAGTGGTAAAAGGAGAGAGTTATCCAGATTCACCAGGGCAAGTGCATTCTCATTATGTTTCCTGTGACTTTGTAAGAAATCGGGTGACTGGTTGAGGGTGGTGAAACCCCTCTCAAGCAGTAACCACAATTCTTCTCAGGTTGAGGTCAGAAGCACACCCTAAATTATCCTGTGCTCTACCCCCTGGTAGCTTGGCACAAATCAATCAGGCTTAACTTAGAGGCAATTTGTAAAATATTTGTGCAACACTTCAAATATTAACACTGTGAAAACACACCACAAATGGAGCCCACAATCAACCTAGAAAAATAGAGTATTTTTTCATGAATAAAACAAGACCACATGGACAAAAATCCAATTAGTAGAACTGAAGCTATTCAATTTTAGTGAAAATAGCACCATGAGGCGTAAAGCGTCTACTGTGGATATCTGGTCGTGATGGACCAGGACAAAGTCACAAGTTCAGTTTAACCACGATGAAGCAAGGGTCAGTGACGGGGACCCTATTAAGGACCAATGGACCTGGTTTGCAGAGCGTTTTGAGGATCTGCGTCAAAGATGTGTACCGCAGCCGAACAGATGCATCGGTTCCGAGATGCAACGAGGGTGCAGTGTGAGGTCTGCTGTGTCCTCATCGAATATCCTATTGGCCGGGGCTTGCAATGCAAAGTCAGAGGGCCAAAGAGGCGTTGCACAGTTGAGGCAATGTGTCAGTTCCGAGGGGCTGCGATGTGGAGTCCAATGTCCTAGTTGAGGCTGTCATTGACGAAAGAAGTGAGGGCCTTCACCAAGTATGCGTTGCGCAGTGGTGGTTCTGATGCAGCGACGGACTGCAATGCGATGTAGGCATTTGCAGTGGTAATGCATCAGTTCTGCTTGAAGTTATGCCTCACAACAGAGGAGATGTGTTGGTTCCGCTGGATCCACAGAGGCTGGCAGAGCACCTTATGTGCTCTGCAGACTTTGTGTAGAGGCAGGACACAGCCTATTCATGATTAAATAGGGCTGTGCCCAGATTCTCCCTCTCATCCTGCCAGTGATGGCCCATCCAAGCACACCTAAGCTCACTATTGTGTGTGGCTGTCTAGGGGAAATACTCAAAGCTCAACTGTCAGCTACACCCAATCATGTGACCCAGGTACAGGCTACAAGCCCTAAAGGGCCAAGGGAGGAAGATGCAAATTTTCAAAATTATAATTTCAAATCCAACTTCACCAAATGTTAGGATTTTTCATTACAATTCCAAAGACAACAAACAAGAGCTAGTTACCTGTTGCCAAATGGAAATTACAACATGTTAAATGCAATAAGGTAACTCCAATGTTAGTCCATGGGAGAGGTAGGCAATGCAGTAGTGAAAAACTAGCTTTAGAGCTTTCCACTTCCAGGACAGGTAGAACTTACACTTAGACTTGTATGTCCCACTATTTGAATACACTGCACCCTGCCCTCTGGGCTGTCCAGGACCTACCCTAGGGGAGACGTATGTGTATTAAAAATGAAGGTTTGGGCCTGGCAAAAAGGGTTATTTTGCCAGGCCGAAATGGCAGTTTTAAAACTGCACAACTAGACTGTAATGGCAGGCCTGTGAAATTTTGAAAGGGCTACTTAAGTGGGTGGCTCAATTAGTGCTGCAGGCCTGCTAGTAGCATTTATTTCACAGGTCTTCGGCACATGCAATGCCACTTTCCTAAGGATTTACAAGAAAAACAAATATTACAATTGGGTATAAGCCACCGTAATGTTACCATGTTTTAAGGAAGGAGCACATGTACTTTAGCTGTGGTTAGCAGTGGTAAAATGCGTAATGTCCTAAGGCAAGCAAAAATGAAATCAGCAAAAATGGCTGAGGAGGGCAAAACGTTTACCAGAAGGCCATCTTAAGGCTGAGAGGTCTAACAGAAGTTATGGAACTTGAATGATGAAAGCCATTTCAGGAGTATTTAGTGCAAAATGTGTCCCGTTTCTTTCATTTCTTGTTCTGCATCTAGCCATTTCGAGCCTGCTTAAATGAAGCTTTCAGAACTCTGTTCCCGCTAGAGTCTCGAATGGGTGGCTGTACCAATATCGTCATGTGCGTATCATTGAACTCCATGACTT
The DNA here is from genome assembly GCF_964204655.1 of Triturus cristatus. Classification (NCBI taxonomy): domain Eukaryota; kingdom Metazoa; phylum Chordata; class Amphibia; order Caudata; family Salamandridae; genus Triturus; species Triturus cristatus. Next base: position 649,161,955 of record NC_140587.1, read on the forward strand.
TGAAACTTTGCATATTTTGTTGTCTGTGTACTACTGAGAACTATCAGAGGAAATAACATTTGTTTGTCTAATTATCTCGATCTGATTAGGGAATTGTGGTGCAACAAATTCTTGTAGAACCTTTTTCTGAATGGAGCTCCTACACTCTGAACACTAAAAGTTCCAGTGCTGCAATACCCTTTTATATATGAGTATTGGATTTATGTTTATGTGTTTAGAAAGGAAGTTGAGAGTTTGCGTATTATTATTTACTGATCGTAGTTATGTGCATTATAATACAGAGAAAAACACTGGTTGGAGAAAGGCAGAGCTAGACAGAGGTATAATATAACCACAGTTGTATCTTAATCTTTATATGCTACCTAGATTTGTTCCGAAAGAAATAGCAGTAATTCTAAATCTTGTCACCTAACTTTTAGGATAAGATGCCGATATATTGAGCAGCAGTCAAACCCTGATTGGTTTAAGCAGGAGGCAGCTATCCCAGCTGATGCTTCTCTTCCCAGTTTCCCTCCCCCCAGTGTTCTCAAGTGTTCATATTATGGAAACCTTAGAGGGTAATATGGGCGAGGCGGAAGAGCTTATGACTCTTGACCTCTTGACCTTCATGTGGACTTGGTGGGTCATCGCACCAAGCAGTTGTATTACTTTATATTACATTTTTTGCTATTTTTTTTGTAGCGATCCATTTTTTATTTTGTGTTTTCTGTATAAATGAAGCTGCAATGGATATTTTTCCAGTATAAAGTGTAATAGAGTGATCTGAAAACACCTGCATTGTACATTAGCATAAATAACTGTAGATCTGCACGTAAGTAAGCTTAATTATCTTTTTCAATTTCCCCAACCTCTCAATCTGTTCACCTACTGACCTGGCACTCATGATTGGCAGTAGAAAAAACATCCAAAGAAGGCCTATTTTCCATATTTTTCTGTATTTAAAAATAAATACAGACAGGAAAATAGTTTTCTGTCTGTATTTATCTGTAAAAATGAGTAAAAACGGAAAACTTGGAACCCTAATTAAAAATTACCTCAGTTGTCCATATATTACAATTGCCTCAGTCAGCATTTCCGTACTGCCTCCTATGGTCATGTGATCCTTTTCTGGGAAAGGTGTTCATGCAACTAAGGTGGGCCATGTCTGCCCTGGCTAGGATAAGGGCCTTCTTGCAGTGCATATGTTACATGTGGTAGCCTCCCTTGAAAAAACATCATGTGCTGTAAATTGGTTAACGCGGTACAAAAGGGGGTGGTGATGGACGGAGCATCAGAACCAATCAAACACTCACACCCAGTCAACAGATCTGGGTTTGATCCATCACCGTTCTTTAGCCCACTCTGCCACCCCAGTTCAGACATGGCCATATGCAAATCAGTCTGACCCTGTGCCTCATGGGAACAGTCCAGCCCGAACTGCCAAGCCATGCCTTCCCTGGACCGGAAACAAGCTTCCTAGGACCGGTTTCTGGCATTTCAGCCGTCTTCAGCCAGGCTTGCTTGAATCCAGTGGCAAAGTGAGCAAGGGACTCACGTCTGAGCATACCCTGCCAACTTATGGCGAACAAAGCGGTACAAAAGGGGGTGGTGATGGACGGAGCATCAGAACCAATCAAACACTCACACCCAGTCAACAGATCTGGGTTTGATCCCTCATCGTTCTTTAGCCCACTCTGCCACCCCAGTTCAGACATGGCCATATGCAAATCAGTCTGACCCTGTGCCTCATGGGAACAGTCCAGCCCGAACTGCCAAGCCATGCCTTCCCTGGACCGGAAACAAGCTTCCTAGGACCGGTTTCTGGCATTTCAGCCGTCTTCAGCCAGGCTTGCTTGAATCCAGTGGCAAAGTGAGCAAGGGACTCACGTCTGAGCATACCCTGCCAACTTATGGCGAACAAAGCGGTACAAAAGGGGGTGGTGATGGACGGAGCATCAGAACCAATCATACACTCACACCCAGTCAACAGATCTGGGTTTGATCCATCACCGTTCTTTAGCCCACTCTGCCACCCCAGTTCAGACATGGCCATATGCAAATCAGTCTGACCCTGTGCCTCATGGGAACAGTCCAGCCCGAACTGCCAAGCCATGCCTTCCCTGGACCAGAAACAACAAGCTTCCTAGGACCGGTTTCTGGCATTTCAGCCGTCTTCAGCCAGGCTTGCTTGAATCCAGTGGCAAAGTGAGCAAGGGACTCACATCTGAGCATACCCTGCCAACTTATGGCGAACAAAGCGGTACAAAAGGGGGTGGTGATGGACGGAGCATCAGAACCAATCAAACACTCACACCCAGTCAACAGATCTGGGTTTGATCCATCACCGTTCTTTAGCCCACTCTGCCACCCCAGTTCAGACATGGCCATATGCAAATCAGTCTGACCCTGTGCCTCATGGGAACAGTCCAGCCCGAACTGTCAAGCCATGCCTTCCCTGGACCGGAAACAAGCTTCCTAGGACCGGTTTCTGGCATTTCAGCCGTCTTCAGCCAGGCTTGCTTGAATCCAGTGGCAAAGTGAGCAAGGGACTCACGTCTGAGCATACCCTGCCAACTTATGGCGAACAAAGCGGTACAAAAGGGGGTGGTGATGGACGGAGCATCAGAACCAATCAAACACTCACACCCAGTCAACAGATCTGGGTTTGATCCCTCACCGTTCTTTAGCCCACTCTGCCACCCCAGTTCAGACATGGCCATATGCAAATCAGTCTGACCCTGTGCCTCATGGGAACAGTCCAGCCCGAACTGCCAAGCCATGCCTTCCCTGGACCAGAAACAAGCTTCCTAGGACCGGTTTCTGGCATTTCAGCCGTCTTCAGCCAGGCTTGCTTGAATCCAGTGGCAAAGTGAGCAAGGGACTCACGTCTGAGCATACCCTGCCAACTTATGGCGAACAAAGCGGTACAAAAGGGGTGGTGATGGACGGAGCATCAGAACCAATCAAACACTCACACCCAGTCAACAGATCTGGGTTTGATCCATCACCGTTCTTTAGCCCACTCTGCCACCCCAGTTCAGACATGGCCATATGCAAATCAGTCTGACCCTGTGCCTCATGGGAATAGTCCAGCCCGAACTGCCAAGCCATGCCTTCCCTGGACCGGAAACAAGCTTCCTAGGACCGGTTTCTGGCATTTCAGCCGTCTTCAGCCAGGCTTGCTTGAATCCAGTGGCAAAGTGAGCAAGGGACTCAACGTCTGAGCATACCCTGCCAACTTATGGCGAACAAATTGGTTAACCGCACTTCAATTAATCTATATGGGGCATGGCATGCTGGAGGACCTATTACTGAATAATGTATGGATAGTCATACTGCATCCTCATCTTCTGTTTTAATCCATGCATAGAATTCCTCAGTGGTAGACATTGGGACAGTGTCAACCTCCAATGTTGTTTCTCTCATGGTCAATAGCAGTCTCCTTGCTGTCAGATGGCAGTAGGGGTGTGGCACCCATTCTCTGGTAAATCAACAGTTTCTAGCTCTGCTTCTCCTACCATTGCTTACAAATGCTCAAAACCAGTACTAGCAATATGGATAGATCTTTTATAACTATTAAGCACTCCTCAAGCCTCAGCTGGGCAAGCGGACGCCTTCCCTAGTACTCTGGTGGATTGTAAAACACTTCTGGACGTCTCCAGTAAACTTCATGCGTGTGCCTTATTTTTTTGAGTCACCAGGCCCTTGGGGCCAAGCCCCATGTTGGGTGCCATGTCGTGTTACCTTCAATTTATTGGAATTACACCAAATAGACCCACTGTACCTTAAAAGATGAATACGGAATTTTCTGAGAAAAGTTGTACTGTCCGTTGTTTTTTACCCTACCTCCACTGATTAAGATTTGAGTGGTTGCAATTAATAGCCAGACACATCTGTCAGAGGATTTGCCATAAATAAGTTGCATACATGAACCACATCCCCCGGAAGTCAATATGCACATAGTATTTGATATTTTACTAAAGGGTTATTGATTAATCATTCTTTGTCTAAATGTGAATTAGAATGATTGTATTCTAAACATCTCAGCAATGATTAATGTGAATCAGGACAACGGTGAAATATGCCCCAATCCTATTTCTGCAAGCAAACAAATAAAACGGATGAGGGGCAACCCGATATTCCTGAGAACATAGGAACAAAATTAGAATACAAGTATCATGCCTTCCTCGGCATGTTTCTTGCTTTCAGAGCAATGGATGATAAACAACCATATGTAATGGAACAATAGTCTTTTAATCCAAAATGTACAATATTAAGCCAATGCATAACTAAGCAAGTAGGTGATCTATAGAAGGGTGCAGTAGTAGTGCATGGTAAAAAAAGAAAAAATACGTGCACTGTGATTATAAAGGAAACATTTTCACAAGTACACATTAATTCATACATCTCAGACCCCCATTAGAGTTTATATTTATGTTTTATACCTATTGTTTGCACAGTCAATATACAAATATATCAATGTTTTGACCGCTTACAATATCTGTGGTGTCTTCTTCAGCACACAAGGGAGTTAAGAGACTTACAAAAAACAGAAACAAAGAATTACCCTATTGCGTGGCCTAGAGAACCGGGGCGCAACAGAGCGTAAGGGAGGGTTTCTTACATCTCAGTCAATAACGTCAATCATAGGACCCTATCAATACCAATCTATAAACAATACATCTTTTTTTATTTTGTTTTATTTATTAGCATGTTAATCCACATACGCATCCTTATGTTATATTAATTAGGGTATGGTGTTCAATGGCAGAAGGTAAAACATACATGGGAGATTCGATTAAAATGACCATCATTAACCACTATGTCACATCCTGCTGGTTAGTATATCTGGAAAACATCACATATCGGTGTGCATTGCCAAATGACTTCAGAAAACACACAACATGTAACTTGTTTGTACGTGCAATAAACAGGATACAAAAAAATGATGTCATCGAGGAGTACGAGTAACTAGTTTCCACCACATCACGTTTGTCATTTCATGTGGGAAATGTGAAATGCAGCATCTGGTTTCTGTCTGAAAACAAGAGTGCATTTATGGAAAGGTGAGCAGCTAAACAAATAAAGAACTGCAAGACAGCCAAACAATTGTTTTAAAACTCACCCGTTCTGGTAAGGCTCCCAGGCTCCCCATAGCCAATCACAATGCTGCAATTCAGTGTTGTGATTGGTCTGAGCTCCGTGTTTCGGTGCTCAGCCAGGGACTGGGGGCCTGGGCATGTTCTCCACCCAGGCTGTATTGCAGCCTGGGTGGAAAACATGCAAAGTGCGCATGACTGTATGGTCGGCCAGAGACGGCCAACCAAGCATTCATGCGCACTTGCAGTGGGCAAACCACTCCACCGCTGCCCTGCTCTGTGAGCAGAGCATTCCCGTCCCACTCACCCACAGAGCTGCTGCAGCAGGGAAACATGAAATGATAATAACGAGTTATTATCATTTTATGTTTCCTTTATTTACACTGCTAAAAAGCAGTGGGGCGAAGCCAGTCAGTCAGTCAAAGGCTTTATTTCGATAAAAACATATCATAAAAGCTTTACAATTAAAAAAGAGTTTAAATTCATTTAGGTTAAAATCCAAATATTACAATAAGAATAAGACATATCATAAATAGATGTTAAGAACGGATTAAACAATTTCTTTAAGCCTTTTGCTTCTAATGCGCCATGCCCAAGATAGAAATTTTGATAGGGCGCAAGCATACAGAGGGCGGGAGTCAGACATTAAAATACGTAACGCCTCAATGTAGTGCCTAGTGCCTAAGGAACGGCACAATTGCTTGAGCCATCTTCTTCTTGGGTAAACATACTGTGGGCATTCAAATAAAAAGTGGGCCACAGACTCTTGTCTGGATATACAAAAAGGACAAAATTCAGTGGTCTGGGCAGGGGGATTCCACCGGGAAGTAAAAACATAAAGTGGGAGAGTCCCGGTCCTAAATTTGAAGTAAAGAGATCTATCATGAGGTCTCTCAATAATGTCGAGGTACAGTTCCCGGATCGGCTGTTCCTTGAATTCCAGAAAGTCCTCCGTAAGTCTACCCAATGTACAGTTCGTTTTTCTTTGGGTCGCAATCCAATTCCAATATAGAGACTTAAGCGTAGCTTTCGGGGGGGAAGACCTGTTTTCCCATGCTGCGCTTAGCCCAAGATTGCACAAGAGGATTTTCATGTCGCTCAGCCACTTTATCTTGTGCCATCCCGGGAGTGACATAACTTCTGAAAGGCCTTTGGCATATTTAGCTAGTTCCGGGACACGCCATAGTCGGGCCCATAGCAGTAGAGGGCGAAGTTTCGCCAGGTCATCAATAGGACGACAACCTAGGTCGAGCATCAGTGGGGTCGTTGGAGTACCTTGAGGGAGTGACATGATGGCCCTACAAAACTTTCTCTCAGCTCTTGACAACTCACTAGTATTGCATGAACCCCACAGCTCAGCCCCGTAAAGAGCAGAGCTGACTGCCCTTGCTGCATAAATTTCCATAACAGGGGCTATAGGTCTAATAGCACAGGAGCGCTGTTCCTTCAGTAGGGCCCCTGTTACTCTCTTGTGGGCTAGCAACATCTTGCATAAGTGGGGGGCCCATTGCATATTATGAGATAAGCGAATCCCTAGGTAATCAAACACATCCACCCTCCCCAAAGGTACGGCATTTAATTTCAAAGGGCGCACAAGTTTTTTGGGGGGGTTCATCACAAGATATTTCGTTTTGTCAGTGTTGATTACCAGGCCCCGTTTAGCGCAAAAGAGTTGGAAGTTATTTAATAGTTTTTGGAGGCCCATAGGGGATTTGGAGAGTAAAAGAGTGTCGTCCGCGAAGAGGAGGGTAGGGATACGTTCCCCTGCCAGGGATGGTTCATCTGAAGGATCGTTCAGCAGATGCTCAACCACACCGTTCACATATAAAGAAAAAAGGGTGGGGGCTAGAACACATCCCTGGCGGACCCCTCTCTCTACCGGGATTCTACTAGTTCTCTCTCCATCCCTGCCCCATCTAATCTGGGCAAAGTTGTTTTCATGCAACCTTGCAATTAACAAGAGTAAGTAGTGGGGCACCCCCATGTCAGCAAGAACTCTCCAGAGGGTCTCCCTGGGTACCAAATCAAAGGCAGTCTTTAAATCGATAAATGCGAGATAAAGACTGCCCTTGCCTAGGACCACCACCTTCCAATACACTAGTAGCAATCTAAATGTCTGTTCAATAGTACCAGTGCCTGTTCTAAATCCTGCCTGGTAGTCGGAAAGGATATTGGTTTCGTCAATCCATTGTGATAATCTGACCAACAACACCTTCCCGACTACCTTTTGGGTTATATCCAGCAGGCTTATAGGTCTATAGTTAGACGGGTCGTCCCTGGCCCCCTTTTTAAAAATAGGGACGACCTCCGCCCCTTTCCACGATTCCGGAATAGGAGCTCCCCTACTAATGGCATTGATCAAACAGCAAATAAATTTGCCCCAATTCGGAATATCCAAACGCAGCAGATCCCCGGGGATACCGTCTAAGCCGGCTGCTTTTTGGGGCCTAATGTTGCCAATTGCATACTCGACTTCTTTGATCGTAAAAGCAGAATCTGCCGAATTTACCCCCCAGTCATTGAGTGTCGTGATTGTGCCTAACGTGTCGATTTCATAGTCTACGCTTCTTATTGGGAGGTCGGGAGTTGCTGACGCCACCCCCCGCACCACATCATCATTAGAGGTGGCTATGGGGGAAGCTTCAAGAATGTCCCCAGTGTGGCTAGCATACAATTTAGTAAAATGATCGACCCAAGCTTGACTTGTGATATTGCATGTGATGAGTTCGCTGTCGGGTCTTGTTTTAGCTCTAATTGCATCCCAAAAACGCCTTGAATCTTTCCCCAAGCTGGCCTCTTTTAAGGAGCACCAGTATTCAAGCTCCCACTCCTTTCTAGCGCTTGCGAGGGTTTTCTTATATGATGTCCTAGCTCCCTGAATTGCTCCTTGATTTTTGCTTTTGATGGCCTTAATCAAGAGTGATTTTGCATGTCTACAGGCAGATGTATACCAGTCATGTTTCCCCCTAGGGTTCCTAGTGACCTTGTTCTTGACCAGATGTTCCTCTTTAGAAAACACATCCCCAATAGACCTAAGGGTTTCCACAAAGATGGAAGTGACCCGGCCAGGGGTCGAGAAGGCCGGGTCACTGTTGTCCAACTCCATTTGTGAGGCAATAAGCAATGTGTGTATAGTGTTGAGTTTGGTTTCATCCTTGGAGACCAAACTCCACTTCAGACGTCTCCCACAAGAGGAGACAAAGATTTTGTTAGCTGCCTTAGGAGATGTTTTGATCCTATCGTTGGGCCAGGGATTCCTAAGGGACAAGGAAAGTGAATTATGGTCGCTTTCAACGGTGGACAAAACAACCATATCCTGGACAAAACCCCAGAGAAAGTGATCTAACATGATATAGTCGATCCTTGAGGTGCAATTAGGTCTGTTAAAAGTGGCCGCGCCCATAGGATCTGAGCGTGTGCGGCCATTGGCAGCTCTCAAGCCGAACTCCAGCGTTAGAGCATTCAACTGGATCGCAGTTGCAGACCATCTTTTAACCGGGGGGATGGCCAAAGACGGGATGCCCCATCTTTCGTCATCCTCAGCCGGGTCAGAAGCGTCATCCTGAATCAGGGGCTCGTAGGTACAATTAAAGTCGCCCGCGACCAGAACTTTGGCTTGGACTGTATTTTCTCTCAATATCATGTCAAGAATGGAAACTGTCTGAGACGTAGAGCCACACTTAGCACCTCTGGCATATACATTAAATACATCAAGAATAAATCCCCTTTGGGGACCTCTCAGGGAGATTCCTAGGATGTCTGGACAATTAATTTGTTTTGCATCTATACGAAGATTTAGAGCAATACTTATCCAAATGAGTAGGCCTCCAGAGGGACGGCCTATCCCATTTCTAGCAAGAACTGCAGGGACAAAATAGGTGACATAACCTACCCGGTGTGAAGGTTCTAAACTCCAGGTCTCTTGGAATAAACAGATCGAGTGTGCCTCTACTAAGGCATTCCACTCCGGAAGGCATAATTTCCTGTGGATACCAGCAAGATTCCAACTTAGAATTTTTAGAGTACCAAGAGGATCGTGGACAACATTTTTTTGGGCACTTTGGTGGACAATAGAGGGCGTGAATAGAACGGGGGGCACAAGCTCAGTGGAGAGCTTAGGCGGTATGCTCCCATGCCCTGTGGTCACAGTGGAGCATGGGCTTAGAGCAGAGGCCTGCGGAGTTTCTTGAGCAATTAATTTTGGGGATGAGCCAGTCTTGGTGGAATCAATACTGTTTTCAGAGACAAAACTATCTAGGGGCTGGGATAATTTAGGGCTATCGAGTTCAATGACCTCAGGGCCATTTACTGAACCCAGTGATGGTCAATCCACTTCCTCTAAACAGCTAAATCTGTTAGTGAGTGGTAAGCCTCTCCAGCCAACAGAGAGAGCTGCGTCTCTGCCCTCGTAATCCGGCCAATCGCTCCGCTCCCTTCTTAAATTCCAGTTGTTTATTTGTGGCATGTTCCTATCAGGGATGTCGGCCCAATAGTTTGTGGGAGGATAAAAGGAAGAGAGCCTTCTCACCTTTATTCCATCGTACTTAGGCCACATGCCACGACGGCAAATGTAATCCGCCGTACGTGGATTGTCAAAATTAACTATGATGCAGTCCCCTTGGCTTGTTTTCTTCTCGCTTCCCACCCAAGGGGCCCTACGCACCATTAGGATCCTACTACCACAGGAGGGTGGGAGCGGTCTGTTGGTATTGAGCCAATACTGGACCTTGTTTTTTAGGGCCCACGTTGGTTCCTCGGTTTTTGGCCTTAACTCGGGAACACCGGTCAGGATCACAACATATGGATCTGCATCTGCTGGTAAATGTATGTGGTGCCCGTGCTCCCCCCTGGTATTATCGTTAGGGTGTATTGGCCCTGGGGATTTAGGTAGTGTGTTTTCCGAGATTTTGGCAGGGCCTAGGGGTTTAGGGGGCTCCACAACTTTCTTTAATTGAGCTGGCAGTGGCTTTGATCTTGTATTTAATACATGAGAGGGTGCATTTGCCACTGGCCGCTCCGTTCTCAAAGTTGTGGGGGTTGGTTGCGGTTCCTCATGAGTAGCCAGCCCAACGCCCAACTGGACCCTGGGAGAAACATTCAATGAGGATAACTGTTTTTCAATGTTAGAAAGGGATAGTGCAATGGGTTGCATAAAGTCTTTGATAAGCTCTTCTAATCTAGATAAAAATAAGTTTTTGGCCTCGCAGACTTTGCAACCCTCGCCCAAACTACCAAGGTCACCAAGAGTTGTTATGTTTGTGGGCGGAGCAGTTATATCAGTGGCTGAATTGGGTAGGTTACTCTGCTTAAGTATGCTTTTGCTTTGCACCCGAATAGGCGGGATTTTTTTCTTGGGTTTACCATTGCATTTTTCCACCTCCCTAGGCTTCTTCCGTTTTGGAATGGCGCCCTCCCTCTTCCCCCTTGAGTGGTTAACAGTGGGAAGCTCCTGCCTTGGACTGATGAAAAGATCGGGCGTCTTCTCAAGAGCTTCGCTTGAGTGCATGTCCGAAAGAGCCAATGAGGCCGAGAGATCCACCGTGTTTGGCACGCCATGAGTTTCAGCCTGGATTTCGATAAGAGGTCTAAGGTCCCTAGGGCTAGTGGGTGTCTTGGCTAAAGCCAAAGGGCCTATAGAGGAACGCCTTGCTAGGGCCAAATCCTGAGATACCCTCCGCTCCAAGAGCGATATGCCTTGGTTGATGGCTTCATTTGCCCTGGTGATGTACTGATCAATTGGGCCAGATGTATGTACATCCCCATGTGCAGTTTTACTCCTAGAAGCCCTCGGCATCCTATCACAACTACTAAAAATGTACACTATACAAACTAGAGCTAGTCAACTAGGCAAAAAACGATAGTATGGTACTTAGTGTGTATATTAAAGATGGCAGAGCAAAAACGCCTGTCTAAAATGTAAGAGGGGGGGCCCAGTCCAGTCTGACCCGGTCTTTAACGGGCTTAAACGGGCCCGCCCTTGGCCCGGGCTTCGCCCGGCGTCCCGCTCGCGTCCCGCGACGCGGGGAGTAGCGCTGACTTTAATGCGCCTCCGGGCGCCAGGTGGATGACGCTGTGTCCGGTGAAGGCCCCCGAGGAGTCTGGGAAATGGAGTCCGCACTCGCCCTCCCTCCGCACTGCGGCCGCGAGATCCAAAACGCGGCGGCGGGAGGGGGGGGGGGGGACTGTGCAGAGGCTGGAAAGATGCTGGAGAGTTGCAGAAAGTCAGGGCCAGCAGGTAGGACCAGTGAATGTAAGGGAAACGGCAAATACAACACCCGCTCCACCGGGAGTAGCGCTGACTTTAATGCGCCTCCGGGCGCCAGGTGGATGACGCTGTGTCCGGTGAAGGCCCCCGAGGAGTCTGGGAAATGGAGTCCGCACTCGCCCTCCCTCCGCACTGCGGCCGCGAGATCCAAAACGCGGTGGCGGGAGGGGGGGGGGGGACTGTGCAGAGGCTGGAAAGATGCTGGAGAGTTGCAGAAAGTCAGGGCCAGCAGGTAGGACCAGTGAATGTAAGGGAAACGGCAAATGTAACAGTTGCGCATTCAAGGATGGTATTGATTGTTCAATAAAGTTTTTTAGAAAATAAAAAAAAAAAAAAAAAAATGAAACACCACCATCCGGTCGTAAGTTTCTGTTAGTGGCCACCTGGCTCGTGTGGATTTGTACAATTAAATGCGGAGTACAGTATGGGCTATATTGATTCTTTAGATTGTCTCAATGAAGCCGTCAAATAAGCAAACAGGGTGCACGCGCGCAGCGCGTGTGACATACCAGAAACGCCGTGATCGTTTTCAGGGAGCGGTTGGTAATTCCTGTTGCTGCCAATGACTTCTCTCGTCGCAGGCGTAATGTAGTGATTCTGCGATATGTGGGGGACGAGTGAATGGAATCTCAAAACCCCGTAGGCATAGCGGGGAAGAAGAAATGAATCCAAGTATTTTGCCAACGAGCGTTGAGGATTGGCTCGGTGGACCGTAACAAGGGAGCGGATACAAAGTGTCGTTGTTGAACCACGGCTCCAGGTAAGCGATGATTCCAGGGAGGATCGACGTGCAGGGAAGTATCCACAAACAAATCTAGGCGGCGGCTTCGGTGCAGCAGAGTTCCGATGTCGTAGAGAACACCAAATCAGGATAATGTCTAATATCCCATTTGCAAGAGTGCACAAGGGTCAGAGGCGAACGCTGGAGGCAAATAGGGATGGAAGGATGGGGCGAAGCTCCTCCGCCTTCGCAGAGGAGCCACCACTGAATGTGGCTGCCTAATGTTCTATTTCCCGGTGGAGGGAGATTGCTTCATCTTCTGTCCTATCAACTTTCCCAGAGAAAGCAGAAATCAAAATATTTTCGGCATACAGCCCTGGGAGGGTGAATTCCTACTTGTGGATCAGGGTGCATCCACCATCCACGAGCAGGAATCTGTTTGACAGAGGCATCACAGGGAATGGGAAACTCTCCCCTTTCCAGTAATGCTTCCCTCAAGCTGAAGGGTGTTCAGCTTGCGGAAACTCCGGAAAGCAATTCCCACTTGACACACATAGAGCCTCCTTACCTGCTCCAAGTGGTGCCTTCTGGTGGGATCAGTGATGTCATTCCCTCTTACAGCGCCCTGATGTCATTGATGGGCAGGGGGAGGGTCAGAAGCTGACACAGAGGCGATTCTGTGTTGATCCTCGTATATATTTCCATTGGGGAAGCCACTTCTGCAGACACTGAAGGTTCCAGCATCCCCTCCAGTGGAGGACCAGTTGATGTCCTCCGAACTATGAAAATAGTGCTGTGGTATCAACGGGTTGTCTGCGCTGATGGGTTTAAGACCTAATATTTGACCATGCCTCCAGAAGGTGAGACTAAATATTTCTTCCAGAGCCTTAGGCCCTCCACTGTCTGTGAGTACCTTGTATTATCTCTCTTCCATGTTTACTTTGCCGGTGACTCCTTCACAACGTGTATCTATGAAGAGTTTGTAAAATGCAGGCTTTGTGTCAACGTTTCATATCCTTGTTCCATGATAAATGTACATATATATTTATATAATATACGCAGTTGCACAGAATTTAATTTGCCATTAATTAAAATTGTTGAATGTGTGGAGTGGACATGACTTACAGTGGTTTCATAAAGAGAGAATGCTATTTTATGGATATGACATAATTCTTCTGAAATATGCTTGTCGTCTAAAAGAAAGCTCAAATTCGGGGGTATTTTCTTCCTTTTTAGCTAATTAGTTTCTAAACATGACAACACATTTAGATAATGACAGCCCCAAACCCCTCTACTAAGCTTTACCTTTGCCTATTGGTTAATCAGATACCTGTTAATAAAAGCTAAGGACAATCTGCATATTCTAATTGCTATCACAGCCATTATTTGCTTAAGATTTCAGGAAAAGTTTAAAATAATCACTGAACTTAACCACTTCCACTGTTTAATTATCAGTCTATTCATAAAAGCTAAGCAGAATCTGAACATTACAATTGTTAATAATCAGGCCTTTATTAGTCGGGAGTAGCTTCAAAACTCTCTGCTGTTTTACAGATAGGATGTGCTACTTAACAAAAGAAAACATGTTTTTATCAAGAACCATATAGTCTTAACTAAATATTAAATATTTACTCTTCTTTTTTTACCACAGTCAGTCAAACAGTATAGTCCATTATTTCACTTACTGTTTTCCATAAATATTTCCCTGCTTGAAAAAAGCACATTTTCCAGACTGACTGTACCAAAATAAAGATGCAAAATAAGAAATACATACCAGATACTTTTCTATGTTGTCTTCTGCCTCGTAGTTTATGATGTCACCAAATTCCCTCAACAGCAATATGGTAGTCTATTACATGGTCACCCATTATGTGTCCTTTGAAAAAATATATATTAACTGAAAAATAATGAATGGTAAATTATGGTTTGTTCTACTCATACGACATTAACGAATGTAAAAATACACCCCCTGAAAACCCAGTTTATAGGAAGGTATGCTTACTAAATATAAATGAAGGACAGCTGAAATTGGGCTGTGAACAGCTCAGCAAAGGAGAATCTGTGCTTCCTCCATGCAAACCATAATTTGCAACCACCATAATACTTAATTTTAAAAGTGACAAGGGAAACTGAGATTATGATGTATGCTAATTTAATAATCCATATTTCTGACCCTCTTCAGCTTGATACTTTGCTTTGGTAAGGTAGCTACTTTTGTTTATGTAGGTGTGTGTGTGTGTTTCCTTCTACTGTAATATGTGTGTCCTTAACTGTGACAATATTAACACTGTTTATTAAATGAGCCAAGAGGAAGTCATTTTTCGAAGGCCACCACATACATTGCCATATTCTCACATCTTTCTCCCTATTACAATCGTTTTTTTAAAGATAACTCAGTGAGTTGTAATGCCATTTTGCAGAAATCCTTGTGTAACCTGGGGGTCACATGTTTGAATCGGAGAGAATTTGGCCTACGGCTAGGGCAGTCGAACTTGGAGCTGGGAAAGCCGGTACGAGGCTCGGCAGGGACGCTCAACATTCTGTGATGGATGGATGTCATTACATCGCATAGTAATACCACGCATGCCATTACAACGCGGGTATTACTACGCGATGTCAATGACATCGCATGCCATTACATCGCAAACTATTACCACGAATATGCCTTTACCACGCATGCCATTACAACGCAAAGGCATGCGTGGTAAAGCTATATTCGTGGTTAGTTTGCAAGGTAAGTGACTACCCTACCCCTACACAACCCTCCCCCCCCATCCTCACCCTACAATTACATTACACTACCCTACATGACCCCGACACTACCCTAAAACACAACACTACACACTCACACTACAGCACTACCCTAATCCCTAACACACTTCACTACTCAAACTCTACTACACTACCCTAAACCACTACACTACACAAACTCTACAACATTACCCTGAACCCTAAAACACTACTACACTACCCTAAACCCTAAAACACTACACTACCCTACACCCTAAAACGCTACACTACACAAACACTACAACACTACCCTAAACTGTAAAACACTACACAAACACTACTACTATACCCTAAACCCTAAAAACTACACTATCCTTTACCCCTAAAATGCTACACTACACAAACACTACTACACTACCCTAAACCCTAAAACACTACACTACCCTAAACCCTACAACACTACACTTCGGAAACACTACTACTCTACCCTAAACTCTAAAAAACTACACTAGCCTAAATCCTAAAACACTACACTACACAAACACTACTACACTACCCTAAACCCAAAAACACTAAATCACGACACTACACAAACTCTACAACACTACCCTAAACCCTAAATCACTACAACACTACTCTAAACCCTAATACACTACACTACACTACAAAAAAACACACTAAAACGTTAAAAAAAATACACACAGAACACTACTTTTACACTACCCTAAACCCAAAAAAGTTACCCCACCCCAAGCACAAACCCCCTTACCTCTCTCCTCTCCAGCATCGCCATCGGATCCTGCTTCCTCCTTCCTGCTTGCTTCACGTGGTTGTGAGGAAACAGCCTGAGTTTCCTCACAACGACTTGGATAGCCGCCGCCGCCACATTACATCGCATGTGTTGTAAAAGCGCATGCGATGTAATGGTATGCGTGGTTTTACCACGCGTTGTAACATCGCATGCGTTGTAACACATGCGATGTAATAGCAACGCGTGGTAAAACCCGCGGTGTAATGGCTGTTCCCCTCTGTGATTCTGGGCAAATCACTTAATCTCCCCATACCTAACAAAAATAAATGTGTCCCTCTGTAAGGTAACTGGTGCTCATGTAAAGAATCACGCCCTAGCATGTGGTCAGTCTGTACTCCCTGCTTCAACTACCACGGTCCTTTATACCCTGCACGGACTGCCAGGGTCCCATGCAGGCGCGCAACACCCATTGGGCTCACCGGGCTTCAGCCCCCCCGTCATGTGTGTCAGCCCGGCTGA
Organism: Triturus cristatus; assembly: GCF_964204655.1. Taxonomy (NCBI): domain Eukaryota; kingdom Metazoa; phylum Chordata; class Amphibia; order Caudata; family Salamandridae; genus Triturus; species Triturus cristatus. The sequence goes on from NC_140587.1 coordinate 649,178,019, forward strand.
GACAGCCTCGCGGGCTGGCGTCCGTCTAATTGCAGCCGGACCCGAGTACTTCACAGGTCTTTAAAAGACCATTTTCTCGTTAATGAGGCTTTTGTTGTGTTTTCACTCCTTTTTACAGCCACTCTGCCTATGGCTGGAAGACTTAGACCCCCCCCCCCCCCAAATCTTTTTCAGCCCCCCCGTCGAAATTTGGCTCTAGTTGCCCGCCTGGTCCCATGTGCCCTTCTCAAGTATTACAACCCATCGAGCAAGGGAGGGTCCCTCATGCCTCGATCATGCTTTTGTTACATAGGTTGGAAGCAATGTTTTTGTTGGTGTTCTAATCACATGCAAACTAAACTATCTTTTAGCTCCTTGTGGAATATCGACCTCCAAGCAGATTTGTAGCTACGTGAAGCAGAGAATGGAAAAATCCTTCTCGGACTTTCATAAAACACAGAAGTAACACGTGCATAAGTAATGCTTTACAATTTACTACATCTAAAGCCTGTTAGCCTGCATAAGAAACGAAGTAAAGAAGCTCACATTAATAGAGGCCTGCTTCAGGCATACCAGATCCAGATGTATTACATCCCGCTCTTAAATCCTACATAGTACACACACGATTATGTTATAATGGTCAAGATCTGTGACACATACCGATGTCACACATACAGAAAAGTTGTTCATACTAAAGACCGATCAGCATGTGTTGTATGTTCTTTTTTTCAATATGAACACTTGGATATTGCGTCTGCTGCAGAGATCCATGTTTACCCTCCATGTCACAAGTTTGAAATAAAGATTGGACGCCCTTAGGCTTCACATCAAGCTGTGACGCCTGCATCTTTGCCCACCACTCTGTGGTCCATGGCACCATCTCACTCCCTCTGCTCTTCACCTGCACTGTGCCATAAATGTAAGACCCCACATTCTGAAACAGGCACAAGACCCTGTATTTCGGTGCCTCTTCAGATGGCGGGAGGTGCTTGTGATCCATCACTTGTCCTCTGGCCTCCTTGCTACTGCATCAGCAACGCAAAACTTGTAATTTACCTCCTGCACTTTAACCGTACTGTGACCAGCACTCAAGGGTCATAACTACTGTGCGACTAAAGTAACTCTTTCAGTTGTCACCTAAACTCTTCTTTATATCCACCTTCGGCTGCTGCATGAGCGCCTTGAAATATTTCGATTTGCAGTGTGCACTGTACAAAACAAACAAAGCATCCCACCCTCAATAAATAGACAAAGGCAGTGACATAAAATTGTAGTCACCAAAAGACAATTCTGTTTGTGGTGTGTACTTTATAAATTATCAAACAAATTTAGACTCTCTTTTGTTAGGATAACTGAAGGGGTGAATGCGCCTGATGAAGCGATCTCTGTATAATGATCAAGTCATTGTTTTCAGTTCAGTAAAAGTAAACTTTGTTACAGCCTTGTACCCTAGAAATTATTTTTCGCTTTAAGTCACAGACAGAAAATCCCATCACCTCTTTTCTTGACCCAGCAGCCTAGGCGGGTATTATGGAATCTCTGCTCTTTTCAACTCTATTCCCAACCATGTTTTTCACAATCAACAGTTTGAAATAGGAGTTCAGTTCATTCAATTCTCTTCAACTACGAGGTGAAGCTCGTACATGTTTGTTGGACTTGGTCCTCTTTGCAGGGTCATCCTCAAACGTTAAGCCTTCCCCCTAATGTCTCTGACCGGTTTGTGTTGGCTTTTAGAACTTTGCACATGTTAACACTGCTAACCAGTGCTTAAGTGCTTATGCTCGCTCCTCTAAACATGATGAAATTGGCTTACATCCAATTGGCACATTTAATTGACTTGTAAGTCCCTAGTAAAGTGGTCTTAGATGTACTTAGGTCTTGTAAATTAGATTAAATTAAAATAAAATGCTTGCAGCACCTATTGTGCCACCCACTTCACTAGCTTTTTTAAACATGTCTCAGGCCTGCCTTTGCAGCCTGAATGTGCAGTTTAAACTGCAATTTCGACTTGGCGAAACAAACCTTTAGTGAGGCCTAAACCTTCCTTTTTAATACTTATATGTCACCCCTATGGTAGGCCTTAGCCAGCCTGTAGGGCACACACGTCTAACTTTGACACGTCTTGAATAAGCCTGGGTGGAGTTCGCGGATTTCCAAGTGAAAATAAAACTCGGCACGCTACGCCGAGGTCCACAAGCGGTGGAGTACTTTCAATAAATGCCATTCGCAGTGATTTTCAGTGCCGGGTGCTTGTATGCACTGGGCAATCATCGCGAACAGCACCATGCACCGCGCAAGCGGGAGTTGCTTCCTTTCTGCCGCTCGAGTAGATTTGTTAGTAGAGCGGCAGCTTTCTCAACGTAAAAGGACGGTTTCTCAATCTGAGCGGTCGCGAGCATACACAACCACTTGCAATTAGAAATTTGACCACCCACATTGAGAAATCTCACCTGGAGGTTGATGTTCCACCCTCACGCTCCCCAACCTGACATTGACAAGCGTAAACAAGGAAAAAATCTCAGCTGAGTGGAGTTTTTCGGAACTCCGTGAGCTTCGCGTAACGTGTAGTGAGGAAAACTCCACAAACTCCACGAGCAGAGCGGTGTTCACCGCCCAGACTTACTCTTGGATTCATTTTTCACTAATGCAAGGTCTGCCTCTCCCATAGGATAACATGGACCTAGTTTATTGCATTTAATAAGTGATAACATTCAGTTGGGAGCAGGCAGGAATGTTGAGTTTGGTATCTAAGGAATTGTAGTTTAAATCCCTCTTTAATGGTAAAGTTGGATTTCATGTCACAATTCTGAAAGTGTCGCTTTCAGAAAGTTGTCATTTTCTTGGTCCAGCCATGGGTGCCTGCAGCCTGTATTTTGGGTCACATGACTTGATGTAGCTGGCAGTTAGTCTTTGTGTATTAATCCCAATGAGGCAAAGGGGGAAGAGGTGTTGGCAGGATGGGCCATCTCTGGCTTGATGAGTGGGTGGAGCTGTCACCTATCACATCACAAAGACTCTGCCTAAACACACTCAAAAAGGGGTTCACACCAGTCATTTGTGCCACTAAGCAAGCTGGGCCCAAGGCAGGGACAAAGGAAATTCCAAATACAAATGTGGGGGAACCCTATAGAAACATCTTCTACTTCAAAGCTGGCACCAAGTATAAGTATTGGACCCAGAAACCTAACTCTTCAGTACACCCCTAAACATAAGCGATGGATTCAACCCACTTCTTTTGACTGGGGGTGAGTGTTTGAAAAGCTTCAGCACTCAGTCCATCATCTTGTTGTGTTTGCTATGTTCGCCCTAAGTGGCCAAGGGTATGCCAGACATGGGTCCCTTGCTCGCTGTGCTACTGGATTCAAGTTAGTCTGGCTAATGAGGGGTGATACACCGAAACTGGTCCCAGGATGGTTGTGTCCAGTTCGGGGAGGACCTCGTCTGGCAGTTCGAGCTGTACTGTTCCCATGGGGAGCAGGGTCAAGACTGATTTGCATATGGCTGGGTCCAAATTGGGGATGGCATGGTGAACAAATGAACCATGAATTCAACCCAAAGCTTTTGGCTGGGGGTGCTTGTTTGAAAAGTTTCAGCACTTCGTCCATCATCTTGTTGTGTTTGCTATGTTCGCCCTAAGTGGTCAAGGGCATGCTCAGACGTGGGTCCCTTGCTTGTTGTGCCACTGGATTCAAGCTTGTCTGGCTGATGAGGTGATACCCCGAAACTGGTCCCAGGATGCTTGTTCTGGTCCAGCGAGGACCTGGCCTGGCAGTTCGGTTTAGACTGTTCCCATGGGGAGCAGGGTCAAGACTGATTTGCATTTGGCTAAGTCCAAATTAGGGTGACCTTGTGAACAAAAGAACAATGGGTTCAACCCAGATCTATTGACTTGGGGTGAGTGTTTAAAAAGTTTCAACACTCCGTCCATCATCTTGTGTTTGATACCTACCACACTTGCACATCACAAAGACTCTGCCTCGGCACACTCACAAAGGGTTTTACACTAGTCTTTTGTGCTACCAAATAAGCTGGGGCCAAGACAGGGAGAAAGGAAATTCCAAAAACTTCTGGGCGTGGAACCCTGTAGAAATGCCTCCTACTTCAATGTTAGCACCAAGTATACATATCGGACCCTCAAACCCAACTCTTCAGTACATCTCTGGACATGTAGAATACTCAGAAGCACTGGTCTGCTGCAAGAAGGTATGCTATTCCTTTGCTGCCCTGCTGCCCTGCTTCTCTGCTGTCTGAGTACGAAGGACTGGACCAGTTCCTTGAGCCCAGGATCACCAGAGTGACTCCAAGGAGTAGTTGACACTACTTAATTCAGTAACCATGTTACATTTTGGAGTGCAAAACATGTGTATAGCATATAATGTAAACCCAGCCAACACTGGACAAGTGCACTGTCATTATTCAGCAAAAACCTTCTAACATCCTTCGGTGTATTGGGTATTTGACCATCAAACCATGTCTGGTGTTCTTGATGTCCTGAATGGACTTCTGCTTCTAACTAGGGTACATGTTTACATATTTACCTAAATCTGTGTAGGCCTGCATGGGTAAAAGTTCCAAATATCAGGATATATAGCACCAAACTCCGACCTATAAGTAAAGTAATCCAAAGAGGTATGAGGTGTGTGCATTTACCCCTCTTTTCCTATTAAATACACATCTAGCAAAGATATGTGTTTATGCCTTGAAATTAACCCCTATCACCATAGAAGTTACTTGCACCATTTTAACAAAGAGATTCAATTAAATGAGGTTCAAACCTCGGAAATCAAATATGGACTCACTTTCTATAAGTCAAGTGCTTGACAAACTTACTGTAAACGGGGTTTCATATTTAACCTGTAGGACGTAGCCAGTATTAGGACAGATGGTCTGGCCGTCACTTTTTAAGCACAATAATTGGTCTTTTGTATGTGTAGTCAGAAACTACTAAATGGTCAGGAAAATTTCAAGCCCAACATTAGATTGCACATCCTGGGGCTCTGGCCCAGGTCTTCAGCGTTTGGATTCCCAACCCACGGGTACAGGGACTAGGTCAGTACACCATTACTGAAGCAAGGAAGTCCAGGTAACTGTATTTCCACTAAGCATTCCTGCAGGCGTTTGTGCTTTCTGGGATACTAGCTGTCCCTTAAAGGGTTCAGGGATACAGTGGTAAACCAAACGATTTTTCATTCCTGAGTTACAAACTCATGGATCACTTGAATCAGGATATGCATTTCAACATATTTATTTTAAAATAGTTATTTTAAAACTCCTGAATCTAGGGCACACAATATTGGTTGGTAATATCACAGAAGATAATAGGAAGAAGCAGCTAAGCATTTAATAAACAGTGAAAATAACAGGGATTCATTATCACAATCTGTATCCCTTGACACCCTCACTGTGGGTACTGTAGACACTATGCTAGTTTTAGCAGATCAATAAATGATTAACCTACTTGTCGAGTATTAGAGGTGGTGCTCCCACCTGGGACAACATGGTTTGTTGTTTATTTAGAATAGCTTGCCGACTATTTCGATCACAAGGGCAAGAAGGTTGTGTCTGTGCAAGAACACAATCCTGGCAACAGTCTTTGCAGAGGCTCAAGGAGTCTTTTTGTAGCCTTCTTTGGTAAAGGTGAAATCTGGTGCTGTGCCCATATGGATCTATGTCTAGATCTGCTCCCCCTGTGACGTTTTTCTCTGCTCAGCAGTCAGTGCTGGGGGCTCATATATTGGACTGACCACCCACTTTTAGCCCGCAGCACAGAATTACATGGGGATTCAAAAACACTTGATCTAACCGGACTAAACCAGTGGGATGCATGTTATGTCACCTATGTACAGCTCCAAAGTATTTGCATCATCTTTAGCTCATGTTTACATTAACCCTTGTGCGAAGCGCGAATTTTCCCGCTGTGCGGGTGAATTAAAGAGTGGGCTGGGTTCAGACGGCCCCCGGCTGTCCTCCGCACATGCCCACCGTGACGTCGGACGGCTGTCTGCAGCACGCAAGGGGTTAAGTGTCTTCCTCTAAAACCTTGAGATGTAGATATTGAAGGGAATTGCTAGACTTGTGGTGCCTGATAGTGTAACTATTCAGGAGAAAGGGCATTTAGACATAAATACCACTTCCGCAATTTCTCAAAAGATGACAAAAATGCTGACTGTGAACTAAAGCAAAGACGGGCTAGCTCAAATGGAAACTGTAGCTAAAATTTAACCTGTCCTGCATGCATTAAGAACCTCAAACCATCTACTGAAACTAAAGTAAAGAAGCCTAAAATCAAGGGCCATATGTATCAAAAAAGAGTTTTGCGATTCTCAAATTGCGATTTTTAGTGAATCGCAATTAGATAATCGCAAAATGCAGTGTATGTAGGATTTGCTAAACATTTTGCAAATCCTACATATTCCTTATTTGCGAATCGCAAATTGAGATTTGCAAATAAGGAATACCTTCCCATTCATTCCTATGGGCTAGGAGGCCCATAGGAATGAATGGGAAGACATTCTCAATTTGCGATTACCTATTAGAGAATCGCAAATTGAGAATGCAATTTCAAGGTTGCAAGGGTGCCAAAAGGACACCCTGTTGCACCCCTGAAATATGTATGTGTGTACATTTTGTGCACATACATGCCCTAAGGGCATGTATGTGCGACATATGGCACTTTAAAAAAATTTAAAAAGTGCTTTTTTAAAGAAAATCGCAAATTACCACCAACTTGAAGCTTGTGGTAATTTGCAATTCCTTAAGGCCCATTAGCAAATTTCTGGTGCTTCCAGAATTGCATTTAAGGAATCTCAATTTGCAATTCCTCAATTGCGTTCGCAAAATAGAGAATCGCAAATCTGAGAATCTGCCCGTTTGCAAACAGGAAAAAGGCTTGATACATATGGCCCCTAGTGATTAAAATAAATAAAATATTCAAATTATAAAGGGGGACATTCATAGTTTTTATTACATCCCTGGAATAACTTCTAAACGAAACTATCACTGAATGTGTTTTTGCACAAGCTCGGATTATCATAACTTCATGATGAATTTACAGAACTGAAGACTATACTAGAAAGGGGCATATGATAGATTCACAGTTCATCACTTGTTGCATGTTCAATAAAACATGTCCATACTGAAATAAAATGGGAAGACATGAGTTTAGACATCATAGTTGCATTGATGTACTGACGCATGGAATCATAGAAGTTGATTGCTTGCTTAATTACTTTTTTGATTTCAAACCAGCATCCTCTCTCTGGGCATTGGTGTCAGATCCGCTGTTCCACTCCAGGGATGCCTGGAGTTCAATTCTGCTCTGCCCCTCCCACCTTGTACTCAAGGGAGGCTAAAAGCTACTCCTTAAAACACAGGGAAAAAGGGAATTGAGGAAAAACTTAATTGCATGGTACCTTCTCATAGACCTGGTACTGATTTATCTCATGAATCCTGAATAGAGAAACCAAACAACATTACTGTTTAGCTTCCTGAACTGAGCTATCTAACACATTATATATTATATATGTTTTAGAATTGGGTAACACTCTGCCGCTATGTGCGCTTGTGAATAAAAACTGCAACCAAGTGGAAATATTAGTCTAAGGTCTAACTCCTCTTAGTGTAACAACGTATGTATACAAAACTAATTCTTCAACTACCTTAAAAAATAGCAAATGCAGTTCACAATATATTCGGGAATCCAATATGTTATTCAAAGTATTTAGAAGAAATGAGAGACTGCCATTCACAGCCAATAATGTAACCATAGTTCAGTAAAGTCTATCATGGACGAAACTCCTTTGAGAAACATTTCCAAGTCCATCCAAAGGCTGATGGCAGTCCTCCAAGAGGAGGATTCCACGGGATAGTCATAGCATGATCCAGTCTTCAAACTCAGCGAGATGCAAGCAAACAACAATGGAGCCATTGGGAAGTGAGGGTCTTCCAGGTAAGCACCTTGGTATAGTAGGTTGCAGAGATGGCCTCATACTGTAGTTCACATTAATTCTTGTTTGACATGAGATCTTAACTGAGCGCGATCTTGGTTTGAGAAAGATATATCCGGCACTCGCCATTTCTGCTTCCATGTTAAAGTATAGAACGTTACTTAAATCTGCCTTCAATATTAATTGCAAGAAATCAAGATTCAAGATATAATGTTCTTAATAACTAAAATATTAGAAATTATCAATGGACCTAATGTCTATAGCCATATATTTTTAGAAGCCCCTGTGCCAAATCTTTGGTGCATACTGTGTTCCTGACAGTTTCTCCCTGTGCCGGGCTTCTCTGGTTAGGAATCATTACATTTATTTATTAGTATAGGTGCATGAATATGTCTAGTTGGCTCCCAAGATCTTTCTTGCTTGCCATATGTGCCCTTTCCAACCCACTAAATAATGTAGTGTACCTCAATACAATCGGACATCTAAAAATATTCTTTACTTTCTATTTTTGATTGAAACTCACTGAAATTGTTGAAGGGGGCTGCACCAGACTAGTATTGTTCTTCACTGGTATCAAAAGACCAACATTAAAGACTTGATAAATCTTCATGGTTGTTGGTAAAGCCACTTTCACAGTTGCTTCGTGTATTACTTTTGTAATAGGAAATGGGCCAATAAAATACATTTCCCATGCACATGGTGAGTAGAAGGTCAAATGGCATCTCCAGGCTGATAACTTGAAGTTTTATATCATTGTTTATCTGCTCAATTCTTTTACAGTTCTGTGACTTTCAACTATGTTATCTTTTTTTCTATAGGTACCATATTTTATTGAGTTTTGCGCAAGAGAAAAAGAAACGTAGAACGTGTAAACCATACATATTAAGCGCTATACCCTAAGCCCTCCCTGGTTCTACGTATGGATGCGTGCATCGCATCTAGATTGCAGCCCCAGTCTCGTGTATGGCTGGATTTCAGCGTCCATGCCTGGGGAGTTAGGCAGTCTGTTCGCAATGATGATTCCTCTGTTTTCTGCCCATGTACCACATATTTGTATGTCTCTGGCGGCATTCTGTGGCCTCGTATACTGGCTGCTGTCTGATCATGCACCAGTCCATGCCATCTTCCACTCTGTGAGTGAAGGTGGAACCTCCGCCTTCCAGTGGTGCACAATGTATAATTTCGACACTGTGAGCCGCATCCAGAACAGGGTAAAACTTGTTCCCAGAATTGGCGCAGTTTTGAACACCCCCACGTAGTATGTACAAAATACCCTGCCTGTGTTTACCATTGGAAGTAGTGGAGGGAGGCTGTTACACGCATTTGTTTGAGCCGGATTTGTGCGAGGTAGGTCCTATGTGTGTATTTCAATTGGAAAAAGCCGAAAGCGCGTTGTTATCACTACATGTCACGGGGATGCCCTTGCTTCTACCCATTCATCATTGTCCAAGGCACCTAAGTATTGTTGTTATTTATCAAAAAAGAGAGAGAGGATTTAAGGACTAGTCCTGACCCCCGGGGTAATATGTATTTATCAAAGAGAACTAGTCTGTATAGACGTGATGGAAGTCACAAGGGTGTTTGATTGATGATGTATGTGTAAGGAAAAGTGTGGTTCGTTTTTATAAAGCCCTCACCCACCAACCTAGTTGGTGGAATGCTTCATCATTGGGCCCACCCGATGACACCGAGTGTGTCCCGGGTGTGCTTCTATGCCTGTTTACAGCGGAGCAGGTATTTTTCTGAGTGTGCAGTGTTAGTGACGCGAGAAGTGAAAGGTTTAAAAACTGTCTAGTGGTCCCATATACCCAAAAGGCTTTACTTTATTGTTTGGGCGTATGGCAGTGGTAAAAACAATGCTTTGAATGTAGGTGGAGTCGTATTTAGGGTACTCCTGCATCCAGTGGGTGGTCTACATGTTTCAGCCAGGCCTTATATTGCAAACTGGCTTTCCTCAGGACCTATGTGAATAGTGATTAAAGGAGCTATGCTACAAGTTGTGACATAGAGACAAATAATGTGTTGCACGCGCTAAGGTGCATGATGTGTAAGAGGGGGTTTCCCTCTCAGGACATTACTGTACATACAACATACAGGACATAAAAAACATACAGAAATGCTAGTTAGCATGAATTGCATAATCACGTCAGGTCATATGAGCCGTTGCGTTCATGTGATAGCGTAACTAGCGGCGGAGTGAGGGTATTTACTGTGAAAACCCGGTATATGCGGTAAAGTGAGTGGCGATAATATCGTGTACAGAGATAGTGAGCAATAATGGCTTTTATTCTCACACAAGCGTTTTGCTGTTGGTGCCCCATGAGTATCCGACAGGGGTACTGGCTATGAAAAGAAAGAAAAAACGGGGAATGGGATTGGCATGCTGGCCAGTGGTTCAGATCTGAAAAGGAAAGGTCTTACCGGTCAGTAGCGGCGTGGTAGTGCCTCATGGTCGACTTACTGCGTGTGAGTCCAGGACCCTCCTTACAACCTGTTGTTGCTGCCACGGATCTCCGACGGTACTGGCGCCGGGTTCACGTGTGCGCTTAAGTACCCTCTATGGTTGGCCCGGTGTTGTCAATTGGAGTCCTTCGTGTGTAGCGTCTGCTAAGAGAAGAGGAAACATAGACAACGGGCCTGCTCTGGTGGCTCTGCCTGCTCCAATGACGTGTGAGCTATGAGCAAACGGTGCGCGGTTACTCTCTCGAGTCAGTGATACGTGTAAAGGCGCACGGCACCTAACGCTAGTGTTGGTTGTCATGGGGAGAAAATATACCTGCTCTGTGATAGGACCAACATGTGATCGGCTTTCGTGGCCGTAGTCGGTGTATAAACATTGCCGGCAAAAGCATTTAGAAACCATTAAGAGTTTAGGGAATAGAGGAAATATATGGTGGTGGCCTCTCTTTCGTTAGATGGCTATGATGGGGTAATGTGAACATTATGCTAAATTGTAAGTGTGGTGTATACGGGCACCATGCTCACTTGGGTTAGGTATTCACGCTACCTAGCAGGTTTGGTAAGACGAGCACCACGCTCACTTGGTGTTTGGGTACTAGGCATGTATCTCGGTATGTGTCCCGGTGTAGATTGGGATACATAGCACGGCGGCATGCATATGCTCACTGGCGAGTGTGGGGTAACGGACACCGAGCTCAATTGGGAGTGTGTGTCAGACATCCATGTGCTGGAGTGGTAGGTGTAAGTTAGAGGTGTCTGGCGCGGCGGCACGCATTTATGATACTGAGAAGGCCCAACTGTAAAGTTGTGCAGGACAAGTGGGGACATCTCAGGACTAGTGATAATGAACGGGTGATTCAGCAATTTAAGCTATGCCATGGGATAGAGTCATTGAGCCCATTAATATGGGTGGACAACCGATAAATCCAACGTTGTTCTTTAGTAAGCAGGAATTTATCATTGTTTTGTGGTGTCTGGCGGAAATGCTCAATCACAGTCCAGGACATATCGTTTGGGGTGTGTCCCGATTGAACGTAGTGGTCAGTGAGGCGGCTGATGTTTTTCTTGCAACTTATTGTGCTCCTGTGTTCGACAATTCTGGTGCGCACCTTGCGGGTGGTCATGCCCACGTATCGTAAGCCTCATGGGCATTCAATGAGATACACTACGTTGGTGGAGTTGCAGTTTGTATGATGAAGTTGTTTCTAGGTTTTCCCTGGTTCCAACAGGAGGGTCTTGGATGCTCGTGTTAGGTGGCAGACACTGCAATCGTTGCATGGGTAATGTCCGTTTATTGGGGGAAGGCCCCATGTGGAAAGCACTGTGTTAGGCAGAGGACCGGCTTGTGTCCTTGGTCTTGTGGTAACCAGGCGGTCCGTTAGACTGCTGTTCCTTTTGTAGGCGAATAGCGGGAGTTCCCAATTTCTGGTTCCTGAGTTGATGATGTGCCAGTGTTTCCGGATGATGTTTGATACTCTGTTGGATGCTACGTTGTAGGTTGTAACGCAGGTCATCGGAGGGTTTGGTATTTCCCGTGTGTTGTCCTCCAGTAGTGCGTTACGGTTTTGATTGCGTGCACGTTTTTTGTTTTTTTTGATGATTTTATTGGGATAGCCACGATCCTGTAGTTTTTGTGCCAGGATATTTGATTGTTCGTTGTAATCCCTGGTCTCACTGCAATTCCTGCAGATACGCCGGAACTGCCCAAACGGGAGATTTTCTCTCAGTGGCCTGGGGTGGAAGCTCTCAAACCGGAGAAGGGAGTTCCTGGCTGTGGATTTGTAAAACGTTTTAGTTTTGAGTGTGCCTGCCTCAGCTGTTATGTTCAGATCCAGAAATGCCAGTGTTTGAGAACTGTTGGTACTGGTGAATCTGAGCCAAGGGTCTCTCGTGTTGAGCCACTCGAGGAACTCTGACAAAGAACTGGGGGTTCCTTCCCAGATCATAAAGATGTCATCAATGTAATGGCGCCATATTCGGATTCTGGAGAAGTAAGGGTTGGTCTGTGTGGTTATGTTGGTTTGTTCGAAGTGGTGGACATAAAGTCCTGCCACGCTGGGGGCGAAGACGCTCCCCATTGAAGTGCCATTGGTTTGTAAGAAGTATTCTCCTTCGTATTCAAAGTAATTTTCTTTGAGAGCAAGTTTGGCGCAGTCCAGGATGAATTCCCTAGGTGTGTGGTATTGCCAAGGGGTGTTCATCAGGATGTCATGGAGAACCTTTAGGGTGGCGTCCTGGGGTAGACTGGTGTAGAGACTCTCTAAATCGGGTCCTACCATCAGTTGACTTGTGGGGTCGAAATCCAAGTCTTTGATGATGTTGAGTAAGTGCTTGGTGTCTTTGATGTATGTCAGTGTTTGTTGCACCAAGGGGTGGAGGAAGAAATCGCAGTATCTGGAAAGTGGTTCCAGAAGTGAGTTGATGCCAGACACGATGGGTCGCCCAGGTGGGGGCCTAGTTTCTTTGTCGATTTTGGGCAACGTGTAGAAGTATGGTACCCTGATGTTTTTAGTGCATAGAAAGTCTGCCTCTTGTTTGGAGATGAGGTGTTCAGTCTCCGCTAGTCCCACTAGGTTTTTGATGGATGCTTGGAGGGTCTGGGTTGGGTCACTTCCAAGGCGTCTGTAGTTTCGTTCGTCACTAAGGAGCCAACGGTATTCCTTGTCGTAGTCTGTTCTGTCTTGTATAGGACAATACCACCGCCCTTGTCGGCGGGTTTGATAATGAGAGTGGGATTGTCTTGTAGACTCTTGATGTCTTCTCTGTCCATTTTGGATAGATTGTTGAAGGTTTCTGTGCTTCCCATTTGTTCCACTTCATGGTAAACGGCCTTTTCAAAGGCCGATATTTCAACAGGGATAGTAGCTGGTTGGGGTCTGAAGGTGGATTTCAATTTGAGCCCTGTTTCGTTGGGGTTGGTAGTGTCTTCCTTTGTCTGTTATCTCTCAAAGAAAGCCTTGAGCTTTAGTTTCCTGAAAAAATCTGTGGAATTTGTCCAGTCTAGTTGTGGGGACAAATGAAAGTCCCTTGTTGAGTACGTTTTCCTCTTTGGGGGTGAGGGGGGGTACTGGAGAGATTGAATACTAGAGTGGGTGTCATGTTCGGTCCACTTGGAGGTTGTTCTTCTTGAGGCTCTACTGGTGTCCGCTTGGCCCCGGTTGTGGTTCCCTTGTTCTGTTCCGAGTGTTGGCACTGACTGATTCCTTTTCTGGCACCCAGTGTACCTGTTTGTTGTTTCGTCTGCGGCCCCTGGATTTTCGGCCCTGTCCTAAAAAAGGCGGTCTGGGGTTACCTTGGAAAAACATGGGTGGTCCAAATTGGTACATTGGGGGCAAACCAAAGTATGGATTTTGGGGAGGCGGTGCATACAGCTGTGGTCCAAAGTTCTGTCCTTGTTGGCGTCCTTGCCAGGGTTGCTGCCAACGTTGTTGTCTTCCCCTTTCTTTGGTCTTGAACCCTGTGCTGGAGTCGCTGGAGATTGAGTTGGTGTCCCCTTTCACTTCTCACGTCACTAACACTGCACACTCTGAAAAATACCTGCTCTGCTGTAAATAGGCATAGAAGCACACCCGGGACACACTCGGTGTCATCGGGTGGGCCCGATGATGAAGCATGCCACCAACTAGGTTGGTGGGTGAGGGCTTTATAAAAAGGAAACACACTTTTCCTTACATGTACATCATCAATCATACACCCTTGTGACTTCCATCATGTCTATACAGACTAGTTCTCTTTGATTAATACACCTAAGTATTGTTCCCATGCAGCGCTCAGCACCGCAAAATTGTCAGGTGTGTTATATATCACATAGTGATACATTTGGGATATCTTATGGTTGCCTAGTTCCCTCAGAAGCAGCTTAGCTTGCAAGGGGTTGAATTCAAGGAGAACTTCTAATTCTGCGATGTCTAGCGTAAGGGTGTGTCTCAATTGCAAGTAAGAAAAGAATTAGCTGCGATGAAGCACATACTTATCTTGTAGCGTCTGATATGATTTGAGTATTGTGCCATCCATCTGGTCCCCCAAAAGTGGAGATCCCAATGATGTCCCATTTATGAAAAATTTCTAGGGCTACCACTTGAGGTACCGCCGTTCCCTCCTACGGTGGCGTCTGGCCTGTGAGTTTATTATTCCAGGCCATGGTTTTTAAAGCAGCTCTCCAGGTTTGGAAAACTACCACTGTTGCAGGTGGGAGCATCAGTGGTACTTTCCCCCCATAAAGTAGGTGCTGTATTAATGTGCCATGGAAGGCCTATATCCATAAGCGTAAGCTGGATCTCCCTGAGTGTCATACCACCATTCATTAATAACTACTAGCTCAGAGGCTCTATAGTATGTTTCTACATCTGCAGCTGCTACGCCCCATCGTGCGTTGACTTAACACATTTTGTGAGGACTATGCGAGGTGCATGCTGATTCAATAGGAAGCTCCTAAGCATAGAGTGGAATTGCAGGAAGAAAGTTGTAGGCAGTATGTAGGGACAGTTTTGCAACAGATAGAGAAAGTGATCGCTTCCTGTTTTCCCTGCCAGCACCCACCTGCTGCCAGTGGCTGGGGTGGGACTACATCCCCCAGTTTCCCAGGCTCCAGAGGAAGGGCTTCAGTGTCAAGATTTTCCCACAGCACGAGACACGATTGCTTTCCGTTTTTCCTGCCCACACTCACCTGCTGCCTGTGGCTGGGGTAGGGCCACATCTCCCATGTTCCTCGGGGCAAAGGAGAGGCTGGATTGCGCTCTTAAGCTCCAGGACTTTCCCACTGCATGGGACACCATTGTTTCCTGTTTTCCCTGCCCGCACTCACCTACTGCCAATGTCTTGGGTGGGACTACATCCCCCAGCTTTCCCGGGGCTGAACAAGGGACTGCACTGCGCTTTTCAGCACCAGGACTTTTCCACAGCATGGGACATAATTGCTTCCTGTTTTCCCTGCCTGCACTCACCTGTTGCCCGTGACTTGGTTTGGACTACGTTCCCCAGTTTCCTCATGGCCAAAGATGGGGGTGCATCGTGCTCTTAATCGCCAGGATTTTCCTGCAGTGTGGAACGTGCCCCAGTGTGTGCCCGGGCAAAGACCTGACCAAGAGCATGCCCGTCTGTGCCCGTCAGAGCCCAGATAAGGCTGGGCTGGGTCACTTCTCTTTCGTCTACTTATTCGTTTCAAATGGGTGACCGAAAATCTGCGTGCCCTAACGGCTCTGTTTTACAGAACGGCTCCCGTAACTGTCCATCTATCGTTTTGTTTCTTACTTCCACAGTAGGGGCTTTGAATGAAGAAATTCAGAGCGTGGAGGAAAAACTGGGCCTGGGACTAGATACAATTACCCCCAGCTTGACTCCCCAGACAAAGGCGATCAGGACAAGGGAGGGCAAAAGCTCAAACAAAAGGGGCTCACCACTGCAAAGAGAGCTCGAATCAAAGGGGCTCACGTTAGTTGAGATCCACTAAGACCCTGGTACAGCTTCCTTTGAACAAGCTCCACCTGCAAAGAAAAAGAAGGAAAGAAGAATCTAGGGACTAGATCTAGAGCCAACAGGGGGAAGTCCAGCTCCAAGAAGAATACTAATGAAATCTTTTGGACCCTCTTACTATTTCCCCTAATGGGGACCTAATCCACACTCACTTTAATTCAGCCTCAATCTTCCCAATCGCCCTCTACATTAAGGGGCTGATTACGATGACGGTGAACCCACCACCGGCAGGTTGTTTCACTGCCATCGCAAGGCCAATTACCGCCTGCCAGATTAGGATGGCGGGCAGTGTGCCTGGCGGGCATAAAGTCTGTCTGCCACAGGTCCGACAGAGGCAATCGTTACGATTGCCTGTTGGACCACGCCGCATCCACAGAATGGTGGCGGTGCCTAGCAGGCACCGTCTGCCAGATCAGGATGCTGAATCCCTGCCAGCCTTTCCATGGTGGTTCAACCGCCATGGAAAGGCTGGCAGAGATGTACTTTGGGGGCCCGTTGTGGGTCCCCCTTGTGCAGGGGTGTGTACTTGTGGGGCCCATTTCCTGCACCATGTGACAGGCACCACATGTCTGCCACGTAGTGCAGGGAAATGTAAACAGTATTTTTTTAACATTGCAGCGGGTGCTGCAGCCAGCAGCACCCGCAGCAATGTTAAACATGCCATTTGCAGCCGCCGTGCTGGCGGTCGCATCCTAATTTAATTTGCGGGACTGTCGCCTTATAGTCGGGCGGTCCCCATCCCCAGGACGATGGCGGACAGATTAAAGCCTGTCCGCCATCGTAATGACCCCCTAAGTCTCAACGCACGTTACATGGTCGATTGTCTACCTTCCCCCAACTCAACTGGAGTAGCAGATATTAAACCTAGGCTACATCTTCCCCTAGAATCTACCCCACAGATGGCCCTTTTAGCAGTTCCACCACTGAGATTAGGAGCCTCTGAATCAACTCTCCAACTCTAACGCAAAGTTGTACATTCATACAACAGGCAACTGGGAGAGGGAAACCATCTGACAACCCACATTAACAAGGTCAGGAGAGTAGCATGTAAGAAAACCTGGGAGACGGACTAGGGGGCATATGTATCAAGCCCTTTTCCCATTCGTAAACTGGCCGATTCTCAGACGGGAAAAGGCCTTTTGGGATGTATCATCATCAAATCATCAAATTTGCGATTCTCTATTTTGCGATTGCATTTAAGGAATCGTAAATTGCGATTCCTTAAATGCAATGTATGAAGCACAGAAAAAGTGTGATTTGGCCTTAAGGAGTCACAAATTACCACCAACTTCAAGTTGCGATTCTCTAATTGCGAATCGCAAATTGAGAATGTCTTCCCAGTTAATTCCTATGGGCCTCCTAGACCATAGGAATGAATGGGAAGGTATTCCTTAATTGCGATTCGCAATTTGCTAATCGCAATTAAGGAATGCCAAAGAATTGCAAAATATTTGTGAATTTTTTATTACATCCCGTTATGCGATTCTCAAATAGCGATTCTATAAAAATCGCTATTTGAGAATCGCAATAACTGTATTTGATACATATGCCCCTGCATCAATGTCATCATTGTCAATTTTGACCCAATTGGTATAGCAGGGAATTGAATTTCACAGACCCATTATTTTAGTTCTTCCGCAGTGGGGATAAAAGTACTCTTAATAGGCTTATTTTAGCCACCTGGAGCCACATACAGTGGCAGGGATTCCGGGTCTTCACTAGGGATCCATAGAGAGCAGGGGGTGAGGGGTGGGAAATACCCATTCAGTTAACAAATAGATTCAAACTCTTGAGCTCCCTGGATAGTAACGATTGACTGGCCATCTTGGCCCCTAACCCCACAACCCCATCAGAGGTGGGGAATGTGTGAGGGCTATTTACCCAAGCTGGGCTCTTGCCTGGAGTTAATGAGTTGGAATATCGCTGGGATAAGTAACAAGAGGTCCGATGCTAGGTGGTCAACATTTTTTATGGGATATCATATAGTGTGCCTACAAGATACTTGGGATACAGAAAGCACTTTCCATATGAATGGGTGCACCTCATATTTTTCTCCCATCTTACCTTCAATATGGGGCAGAGATAGAGGTGGCCTTGCTCATGCTGGTATCCTTAAACATTACTTGTAAAATATCGCAGGTAGTGACTGGTTTGTGCTATTTGCTCTCGGTAAGGCTAGACTTCAAGAGTCAACCTAATATGTTGGTCCTTAACTTTTATAATTATATTTCGCAGAACAAAGCCTTGAAGCATTTACTGGAGCTGAGAAAGTTTTTAGAGGCTTATGCAGAAGAGCAAAATCCCATTATTCAGTGGCCCTACTGTGTCCAGTTAGTGAAGAAGTTTTCATGGGTGAACACTATTAAGGGGATTTTGAGCACACCAACCAAGGATATCTGTTGAACAGTGTTCTAAAAGATCATAATCTGGTACAGCTAGCTGAGAGAAACAAAAGCGAAGACATGCCTTAGATTATTCCCACATTTGTTGGGAGGAATTCAAATCCGCGAACATGACCACCAAGGGTATCAGAGCGCTTTACAGTTTATACATCAAGAAGGATACACAATGTAAAAAGCAGAACAACCAAACAAAGAACAACGTTAACAGTCTTGTAGAGCTGGGTGCCCTTGGGAGCCTTGGGAGCTAGGACTCAAACCTGTGAGGGTGTTCTCAGTCTCCTTGGAAGCACTCCTTCTAAGGTAGAAATTTCTTCATCAATAACACTTTAACTTCCTTTTTGAAAAGGACAGTAGAGGGATTCAGCCTAACTTCAGGGGGCAATGAGTTTCAAATTCTCGGGGCGATACCTGAGATGGCTCGATTGTAGGTTTTCTTTTCTTGGAATTTTGTGGTTTGAGCAGTAGAGTGCTGACACTTCTAGAGGCTCTCGATCCATCTGTGAGCTCCAGTTTTTTAACAAGGTACATGGGGGTATTCAAATGAATGGCTTTATGTGCCATGCATGCAATTTATAGTTGTATCCGAGATTCACATGGGAGCCAGTTCAGGGATATCAGATCTGAGGAGATATGATTGTATCTTTGATCAACTGTTAAGAGCCTTGCAACAGAATTGAGGGCAACCCTAAGAGGAGCCTTCTTTGACATTGGAAGGCCGCAAAGGGCTGCGCAGCCATAATCCAGCTTTGAGATCACAAAGGCTTGCACCGCAACCTTTAGTTAATGTGAAGGGAGAAAAGGTTTTATTTTCCTTAAGATGCTGAGTTGGAAGTTAGCTCCTTTGGTGAGTGTACTAATGTGCTTCTGCATGTTCAGACTCTTGTCGAGCATTATTCCCAAAGAGGTAACGGAATCAACGATGTGTGGCGTACAATTAAGAGCTGTTAGCTGATTCATCCATTGTTCTATGACTGGAGATTGCTTGTGTGGTGTGAGTAAGAGGAATTCCATTTTGGAGGCGTTTAACTTCAAGTGGTTATGTGTCAACCAGCTTTGTGTTTTCAGTAGATGTTGAGGGACCTGATGTCCTCATGGGAGGAGATCTTCAGGTAAAGTTGGGTACCATCTGCATACATGTGATAGTGAATGCTGGATGATTTCAGAATTCCTGTTAAAGGCTCCATAAACAGGTTAAAGAGCGTGGGTGAGAGCGCAGATCCTTGTGGAACCCCCAGAGTGACTGGAGAAGGATGAGATTGGGACTGGTTCACCTTGAAGCTTTGGGTTCTATTGGCGAGGAATGAGAATAACCAGTTTAGTACAGGCCCAGAAAGCCCCATCCTGTGCTCCAAGGTCAATTAGGTAGTTGTGTTTAACAGTATCAAACGCTGAGGAAAAGTCGAGGAGGATCAGTAGGCAAGATTAGTTTTGATCAAGCAATCTTAGCGCATCATCTACAATGTGAGTGAGAGCGGATTCTGTGCTATGACCCTGGCGGAAACTGGATTGAAATTGGTCCAGGAGTTGGAATTGATCAATGTGGTTATAAAGTTGGACATGCACACATTTCTATAGGAGTTTTGTCAATGTGGGGATGTTAGAAATTGGGCAGAAGTTGTGTAGGTCCGTGGGATCTGCGGATGTAATAGGGGTAACTCGCCCAGATTTTAGGCATTGACAATCTTAGTCCAAAGTGGGAGTATGGAGGTTTGATGGCAGGGGGTCGTTGAAATGATTAGATGATTTCAGAGTAGCCAGCGTTTTGCTTATAGTGCTTTCATCCAAGGTCTGAATAAGCTCCGAGATGCGTTGTTTTTGGGGGGGGGGGGGGGGAAGCTGGGCAGGCAGGGTGACATTCGACCAAGGAAGAAGGAGGGTGTTAGGCGGAGTGATCGTCAGGTGCTCCAAGGCTGAATTAATTTGGGTAATTGATGAATTTTTTTGTGTGTGGGTTTTGGTTTTATAGGGGTAAAGGGTGGGGAGTCCATATTTTATTACGTTATAATTTGTTGTTAAATACTATTAGTTTTTTTAATTGAAAATACATTTTAATTGTGTAATTAATGTTTTTACAGTTGAATTTAGCTGTGGGTTGTGGGGATTATAGGGGTAAAGGGTGGGACATGTTTTAATTTATTTTTCAATTAATAATATTTCTTCAATTGATAATTAGTTATGTTAAATATGGAAGTACATTTAAAAAAAATTAGATGTGGGTTGTGAATTGTGAGGTGTTATAGGGTAGTAAGTAAATAAACAATATTTATTTAATATTTAATGTTTTTGTCTCTAAATCGTTTCTAACGAAAAATATTTATTTGCTTGAAAATTTTTATTTTATTTTATTTAATATAATATGTTTAGGTATTTGTCAAATGTATTTAACATTGTAATTTTTAATTTCTTTTAATTTTTAATATTAAATATATTTATATTTTAATTTTTAATATATTGATATACTTTTTAATTTATTTTGTTGTTTAAATATTCTTTTGTTGTTGTTAATATTTTGTTTGTTTCAATTTTGAACTGACTGTAGTGGGAATACTAATTTTTACCACTCCACAATCCAAAACTTTCCCTACTGTTGCTCTGACTTGACTGGGAATAGTACATTTTATCTCTCCGCTATCCAACACTTTCCCTACTGTTGCACTCACTGGAGTGTGAATAATAATTTTTACCTCTAAGCTATCCAACACTTTCCCTACTGTTGCACTGACTCACGTGGGAAATTAAGTTTAAAGATTTTTAAATAGTTAAATGATTTAATTTCCAATAGGATTATTTTTAAATAGATTTTATGTTATTGGTATATGTATATATATTTATTTGTTAAATTTGTATATAATGTTAAAAGTATAATTCATTAAAAATTAATGGTTTTAAAGTAAATATATATATATTAATTATTAAATATGTGTGTTTCATTTTTTTATTACATTTATTTGTTATAGTTGTTAAAATGTATGTTAAATCAAATTTATTATGTAACTTAATATATATATATATATATAAAACGATATTTTGTAAAACTACATTTTTTACATCAATTTTTCCTCCCCGATATTTTTGTACTTACCATTATAAATATAGGTTGTTGATATTTTTGACTTTGATATTTAAAACTCGATATTGTGGCATGGGGATATTTTAGATGTCGATATTCTGTCAGTGAATGGATCAGGGGGCGTAGATTAAAATGGAACATGGTACCATCTGACTTCTTTTTGGGTAATCTATATCACAAATGTAGTCAGGATATTAGTCTATGTTTAGGATCCCATGCAGCCCAAAGCTTTGCTTAAAGCATTTGATATAATTTGTAATCATGTCTCTAGGAACTTAGCCAGAGTAGATGGAAGACGTAAGACCTTGGGCAAAAGATGGTTTGATCAGAATTGTTCCCAGGCACAACAAAACCTGCTTGTAGCCCTGACAAAAACTCTTAGGAAATCGACTGAAGTTGATTCATGCAGAACGATATACAAAACAGCTGTAACTGAGCGTAAGAAAGACATTAGACATGAAGCATGGGATCAGCTACTTCAGGCCAATATTCTAAGAAAAGCTTCAGATTTTGGGAAATTGTCAATCACCCTTACTTCACTGGCAAGCCTAATAGCATAGTTGATTGTAACATAACACCGGATGGTTGGGTGCAAAACTTTCAGAGTATTTATGTTGGTTGCCTCTGATGAATCTTTGTGCAGCAATAGCAAAGGATTGAGTGGGAATTGTACTTCAGCTTTTCTTGAAGAAAAACTACTTAAGGCCATTGGCAATATGTTAAAGAACAAAGTCCCATGCCCTGATGGAGTTCTGGCTGATCTTTATACAGTGAACCCCAAGAATGGGCTTGGATCTTAACTAATGTCCTAATGTAATGCTGTATGCATAGAGGGCATACCCCCTTGCTGGTCAAGATCCATAATCAGACCAGTGTTTAAAAAGGGGGAGAGAAAGGATCAACGATGCTACAGACCCATTTCTCTTACAGACACTGTCATCAAGGTGATGGGTCGAGTTATTCTTTCTAGGTTATCCACGTGATTAGCTCAAAATAATGCGGTGTCTAACCTTCAATATTGTTTCAGGTCAGGAAGGAGCACATTAGATCATGCACAAACCTCCAGATGGTCATTTGGAAATCCACTTTAGCGAAAGAGGGCACGTTACATATAGCCTTCATGGATCTGACATCAGCTTTTAATAGAGTTAACAAATCTAAACTGTGGCGGATTCTCATCAATATGGGCATGGGTAGAAATATAGTAAACCACTTGCATGACCTTCGCAAAGACTTGTCAATAGCGAGATATGACCACACCTGGAACCTATCCTCCCCTTTAAGAGTTCACAGGGGGGTGAGACAGGGTTGTATCCTAGCCCAACTATTGTTTATGCTATACATAAATAATCTGGTTTTAACCCTAAGCACTGCCCCCAAAGACATCCCCCTGGGTGTGATGTCAGACAATTCCTCAATTCCTGCACTTTTGTATGCAGGCAATGTGGAATTGTTAGCAAGAACAGCTGTAGGTCTGCAGAAACTGTTGAATTATTTTGTAGGTTTTATGAATAGCCTTGTTCTGCGCAGTTATTACAGCAAATCTCACATAATGGTTATGGACCCTAGAAATAAGAGCCACATGAAATGTGTTTAGAGGGTAGTGAAATAACCAAAGTGAACACTTTCTCCTATCTCGTGGTCATGTTTGATGATAAGGGCTCCTGGGCCCCAGTATTGCGGTCTGAAACAAATGCCATGGCTAGAGCAGTGGCATCTGTTCTTGATTTCTCCAACCGCCTGTGGGCAAAGCTAGTAAAGGTGCTTGTCAAAATCTATCAATCAAAATGCATTTCTTTGGCAATCTATGAAAGTGAGGTCTGTGGTCACAAGGGGTACAAGCACAAGCAGTAGATAAAACATTTATGAGACGTTTATTATCAGTCCCCCAATTGACGTCCTCCTGTATTGTCCATGAAGAGCTAGGTCTTGTTTACATTTCATATCTTCTGGCACTCCAACTGATTTTAAGGTGGATCATGATATGGATGAACCCAGACTTGGTATTGAATTACACTATATTGAAAAACTGTATGTCCCTATAAAGGGACAATAGGATCCCCAGACTTAGCAATGTTAGATCCTCATTGGCGCACCTAGAACGTCTTGATTTATACACAACTCCAGAGAAGATTGCATGTAAGGATTTGATTTGGGTCAAACAACACTTCCTATCCGCAGCTCGTGCAGACAGAGAAGGGAGAGAAATGGGCAAACCTTCAGTTCGAGTATACAATATATTAAAATCAAGTATCTCAATAGAGCCATATCTTACAAATGTGCAACACCGCTATTTACAAACGAGATTCAGATTGAAATTATTGCACTGGTGTTAGACCTGGCATCTTTTAGCGTATATTCCCAGTCTTTTTGCTTTCTGACCTCCTGGTTTCGACTTTGTATTTGCTGGTTTACTGTCTCTGCGCACCTTCTCACTGTTGTTCAGGGTTAAAGTACTCCGATGGTAAATTATATTAGGATTGGGGTTTCCATGATTGGCAAATTTGATTTACTGGTAAGTCCCAAGTAAAGTGCAATGAGAGTGCCAGGGCCTGTAAATCAAATGCTGCTTGTGGGATTCCAGCACTGGTTGTGCCACCCACACAAGCAGCCTTTCAAAGGGTTCTCAGGTCTGTCACTGCAGTGTCTGCACACAGTTTTTACTGCCATGTCGACTTGGAAAGTGCACCCATTCGCCAAGCCATAACCTTCCCTTTTATTACATGTGAGTCACCCCAAAGGTAGGTCCAAGGTACCCCTATGGGCAGGGTGCAGTGTATGTGAGAGGCAGGACATGTACTGGTGTGTTTAACATGTCCTGATAGTGAAATACAGTAATTAGTTTTTCACTATTGAAAGACTGTCTGTCTCGTAGGATAGAATGGAGAATACTTTGTAAGATCTAACAAGTATATCTTCCTTTGGGACAAGATCGAGAAATGGAGTTTGGTATGCCTGAACTCAGAATGTAGAAATGCATCTTTTGGTAAAAATGATTTATATATTTTGTGTTTGAAAATACCACTTTTAGAAAGTAGGTATTTTTTTGCTTAGCCATCCTGTGTGCCTCTGCTGGGTTGTGGATTGACTGTCTGGCTTTTGAGTGATAGGGGCTGGGGATGTGCATTCTCTTCAGACAGCCACTGGGGGGGTCGAGGTGTGTCCTGCATTTCCTGTCCTGGATGAGTCAGGGTTGGGCTGAATAGACCTGGGCTGCATTTAGAGTAGCAGGAGATTTCCTTGCATCTGAATGGGCCTGGTCTGCCTTGGACAATGCTATCTCCACCTCCTGCCAGGAAGCTAGACCAGAGAGGACCAAACAAGTTTCGACTGACCCAGAGAACAAAGAGAAATGCAGCATAAATATTGGGGCCCTGATACCAGAAATTTAGAACTCGCTTGGATCAAGGAACCTCCCAAGAAGAAGAGCTGGGAGAACTGCCAGGAGGAGTATTGTCCCTTTGCTGTGTTGTTGTTTTGCTGGGTTGGCCTGCAGTTGCTGCTTCTTCCTTGGGCAGTGAAAGAACTGGAATGAACTTTCTTTACTTGTTGCTTTGTATCTCCAAGGGCTTGAAATAGAGCTTGCCTCCTGTTCAAGAAGTCTCAAGGACAGCAAAGACTTCACCGAGCTCTGAGTATCGCCTCTGGAACCATCGGTTTCAGTTTCCACAGAGGGGGACACCGTCATTGACACCGCTGCGGACTTCGTGTCCTGAAGGCACCGCAGGGGGCACCACCCCACTTAGCATCGCAACTCTGGTCTGACCAATGACAACGACCGCCGCCGCCACTGAGCTGCTGCTTGCACCATGACTTGTGGGCACTGCACTCCACACTGCCTCGCTTTACTCCACCGCCCTGGTCTCAACTACGATGTTGCTGCCCGCTGACCATGACACCCGTGACTGCTCTGTGGTTATGTGCAAATGCTTTACACACCGTCTCTGAGATAAGCCTGACTGCTTGTGCCAAGCTACCAAGGGAGTGAGCAGGGGTTATTTTAGGAGTGTATCCCCCTTATCCTGAGTAGAAGAAAGGGTCCCTATTTGGACAAAGGTGCAAACCATTGGCAACTAGAGCAGACACCCGTTTCTACCAACTGGCTTTAGGGCAGAACCGTGGAGATGAAATATAGTCTCAAAAATGGGTCCTTGTAGCTATGATTCTTTCTCAGCATAAGATACAATGCAATTTTTCTAATGTTTTGTGAATATTACACTACCCTGAGACAAGAGTACATCTTACCTTTGCTCAGAGGGAAGCAATTTACATAAGTTAGACCAGCTTTAACCTTTTTACAGATGCTGCCTGAGGAATTTACATGTTTTAATGTTGTCAGTTTTTAACAGGGCTGTGAAAAGTAGACAAAAAGAAAGTCTTTTGCCTCTCACTCTGAGCTTTAATACTATTGTAATATATTGACATAAGTCCCGTGCAGGCCCATTGTTGTTTTCCCTAAGTTAGCATGAGCACGTTGCAGACTGTCCTCTGCTTTGCACATGTTACTCTACAAACACATTTTGCTTTGTGCAACACTAAACTTTCACACAGAACACACTGTTGTTTTATGTGCTGTTCTTTCCTGGGATTTAGTCAGAACATTTAGACAAGGTCAAACAACAATGCCCCTTATTATTCTGTTCCGGTCAGGCCCTAGCACCTAGACAAAACACACAAATGCAGCTGTTGTTTTGGGAATACGTACTTTTGTCATTTAGGTATGCACAGATAGGTAACACACACTTGGAGAGGGAGCTTTCCAGGGAGAAGATTGTGACCGCCTTTGAGATGTAGAACTTTCATCTGTGTATACTAAGGTACGGGGCCTGCTGCTAACACCCAGAGATCTTCTGATATATAATCATTTTGCTCCTGTAGAAGGGGGGGAGGTTAGACTACACTGTCGTATATACTGACAGCTCAGTTTATGATTTATCGATTACTTGCTATGCTGACCGTATTTGTATTAGGCATTTTCTTACTTTTTGTGGTAAGTATACTGCATACTATAGAACAATAGTTAAAATAAACATTTGAAACTCTCCTCATGTCTCTGTCAGAACTTATTGAGGACTAGTACGAGAGTGAAAGCGAAAGGGTGCTTCCTGTAACCGTGATTCCTGAGAGGGTCTGGAGTGTTGTGTTCTGGGGTGTCTAATCACGTGTTCCTCCTTGAGTGAGTAGGATGGCAGGTGCGACACTGTAGCTTGTTGGTCCCAGGCACATGGGTACTCATGTGGTAGGATGACTCAGTCTCTGCTTATCAAGGTCCCAAGCATAGTTCTGTGACTCCACAGAATCCCTGGAACAATATGATGCTATTTGTAATGAATTTTTTATTTGGATTTTAATTGAGCGTGATTTTATATGGATTACTGTTTTAAATTTTGATTGAATGTATATCTGATGGTTTTAAGTAACTGAATAAAGATTTTTTGACTTACTTAGATACAGAAAGTGGGGGAGTGACACCATTTTAAAAATGGCTGATCTCCCCATGAGAGATAACGGTAGTGTGGACTAGGATTTATTGTCTGCCGCTAGTCTGTCTTGTAGTGGTTGGATGTTTTTATGTCCAGGCAAGAGTGGTGCAAGGTGTGATATATGTTCCTTGGCATTTAAAGCCTTGAGAAGCTATTTGTATGTCAGACACTCATCGTAAGTCTTGTGTGCGTGGGGAGACCAGGAACATTGTAGATTTGTTCAGGTTGATAACTAAGTCAAATGTTTCTTCAAATTCCCAGAGGATCTGGAGTACCAGGGGTCCCGAGTTCACAGGGTCAGCTAAACAGATCAGGGCGTCATCTGCATAAAGAGCAATTCTTTCAGAGAATCTGGGTTCCCATTCAAACCCCGTAATCCTGTGCGTCAACCCTGAGCTATTGTGATAATAGTTCTATTGGAATATCAAACAGGGGAGACCATGTCGCTTGCCCCTCTTCACAAGGAACGACTCGGACGTCGCAACCCCTACTTTAACATGTGTTGTCAGATCTGTGTATAAGAGTTTAACATAAGTAAGGAATTCAGGCTCAAAGTTGAGGCACCGCAAATGAAGGAATAAGTATGCCCAGTTGACCGAGTCAAATGTTTCTCAATGTCTGCTGGCAGTATTGCTGTGGGTTGGTTCAACATGTCTGCTAGGGCTAAGGCATTATTTAGTCATCTAATGTTATGTTGAGTGGCTCTTTTAGGCACAAATCCTGCTTGGTCTGGATGGACCAATGAGGGGACCACTGTAACTAATCAACTGCCAGTGCCTTAACCATGATTTTAACATCTGTATTCAGAAGGAAAAAGTGGCTCTAGGAGAAGTATATATTTGGGGATTTTCCCGGCTTGGGGATCAGCACAATCTCAGCCCCATGGAAGTTATGGGGGTGTTTGTCATGTTTGGGCACGTAGTTGATGACATCTGCCAAAGGTGCATTCCGTTTATGTGTGAATGGCTTGAAAAATGCACTGTGGAATACATTGGGACCAGGAGTCCTACCGGACTGAAGTTGGCTCAAGGCCACAGCAAGTTCTTTGCCCATCAGTTCGTCTTCTAGTGATTGTCTCTAGGAGTCAGAGAGTGTCCGAAGGGGGAAATCAGTTAGGAAGTTATACATTAAGGTTGTGGGTAAAATGTGTGTGTATATCCCTTTATAGTACTGTGGGAAGTGATGTGCAATAGCTGCGCCCCCAGTGATTCTTTTTCCAGGCGTGGTTTTAAGATATGGGATGGGGCTGTTGTGGTGATATTGGAGCAGAGATAGTGTAAAAGCTTGCTGACCTTGTCTCACCATTGGTAGATGCATGATTGTGATCCTAGCCAGACCATCATGGCTTCGTAAACCAGAGTCTTGTGCAGTTGTGCTTGGGCAAGGTCAATGTCGCAGCGCAGACTTTGGTGGGGGATGTCCACATGATGTTTTCCCAGTTGTTGAATTTGCATTTCCAACTCCCGAATTGCCTGCTTTCCCTGTGCATTTTTGCAGACAAGTAACTAATAATCTCACCCCTGTAGGATGCCAATAAGGCTTCCCACAAGGTGTCCGGGGACTCCACTGAGCTGCTGTTGTCTGTGAAGTTGTAATTTATCGTGTCTTCTATGCATGAGGTGTGCTCAGTACCACAGAGGGACCAAGATGACAAGTGCCATCTGAGAGGAGCCCTGCACTGACCGATTCACAGGTTAGGGGTAATAGGGGAGGGATTGGAGAAGCTCCACAAAGGATTTGTGTGTCAAGCACTTAATGCATTTCTGTATTGGGAACAGAGAAGTAGTCGAGGTGAGATGATGTACTGTGGGCCCTGGAATGAAAGGTGTATTCCTTCTCTTATTGATGAAACAAGCCCCAAGCATCTGAGAGGCCCAATACCTCCAGAAATTGCTTCAGTAAGGAGCAGCTGATGCCCGTTCCCTAATGAGTCCGAAGTCTGTCTATCTCATCGTCTACCACACTATTCCAATCTTCTCTCAGTATCAAGAGCCACAACGGGAATTTGCATACAAGCCTTGGGATCATTTCTAAAAACGATATTTATAGAGAAGGTAGGGCATAAATGTTTAGCAGCAAAAGAGGGTTGCTGTGAAGGTGACCCTTAATTGCCACGTATCTTCTCAGGGGGGCAGACCAGGATTTTGTCACATCATATTGGGGTAGGCCCTTCAGTAGTATTGCACTCACTGTAGAACCTCTCACCAACCCAGAGGGAAAGCCCTGCCTGCAACCGTATCGAGCAAGGAAGGGTGCTTTGTGCCCCAGCATATGCATTTCATGGAGAAAAAGGATGTCAGCCTGCAGACTCTTAGTGGTGCGGAAAACTGCAGATCGTTTTATTTTATCCAACAGGACATTGACATTCCATGACATAAGATATATCTGAGTGTCTAAGGCCACATTCTCGCTAGTGGCCATCAAGAAGGGGTGAGTTTGTGGAGATGGTGAGTGCTGTATTAATCGCTGAGGATGTTTGTGGCACCACAAACAGATGTGCAAACTGAAACTTTAACCAACAACGTTCCCCCTTCCCTCCTTATACTTCGGAGCAATGAAGCATCTGTCACAGAGCAAAGTAGCCAGTGACACCAACGGGGTGCCACTGCCATCATGTTCCAATGTATCTCCTCTCAACAGAACTAGTGCCAATGACCAAGTGCCAGTGAGGTTCTGTTGGCTGCGCAGGAGCTGTGGGATCCCCACACCGAGGGGGAGTGCAATGCCAAATCGCTGCTGGCATGTCAGCCTGCCTCGTGTCTAGGTTGTATACATGTCTATCCGGTGCTTTTATGTTGTGGTCGATGTCTTCATGCCTTTTCTGGGCCCCAGGTACCACCTCCGGATCCTCCCTCCTCCTGTGGGGGAAGGGATCATTTGGAGCTGCAGAGAGGGAGGATGAGGAAGAATTACGGGTAAGCAATGCAGAGCCTACTTTTCTTGCAACCGCCATCTTAGGCAGCCAGGTCATGCCCTCCTCAACAATGCTATCTTAGTCTCTTTCAAACACATTAAAAATTATACTCAACCATTCTTCCACTGACAATAGAGATGTTACTACTTGATGTGTATCTAAGATAAATCGAGTGCGATACCCATGATGACAGAAAAATGGACTATGATTCAGTGAAGAATGAACTGAATTATTATGACATTTTGGCAACCACAAATTTTGCACCTGAGCTATCTGTTTTTGCAGATCTTGCTCAACTCTTTCAGTTTGACCATCAGTTTGTAGATTTTATGCAGAAGAGAGACAGAATTCTGATCTTATCATCTTGTAAATGCCCCCTCCCAGATGAATTGAGATCCCCAATTTCAAACTATCTCTGAAGGTATCCCATAGAGGCGCGCAATATTTTATGGAAGCAACTCAGTTGTTTCTGCTGCTGTCCGTTTGCCTTTTACTGGTATAAAATGTGCCATATTTGGGAATACATCCACAAACACTATATTAGTAGTGAATCCATTTTCAGAAGGGAGATTTTACACACACAAACCATAGCAATTCAGCAGTTATAGTTATACTTATCTAAAAACAACTATAACTCGTGCCCCGTTATGCACTCCTAATTACCCCACATATTACATCAGTCATGACAACTTCTGTGACATCATTGATATTATCACAACAACATTTGCAATAATTTATTTTTTTTTTTTGTAATTTTTTTTATTAGAAACCGTTATTACACGATAAAATACAGACAAGGGCCTACAACCACCAAGGCCGGCCGCTATAGAGCCCGAGGGCCCGCAATGTGACGCCGCACATTCAAATGAATCAGAGGCAAAGCTCCCGGCAGTTCGGAAGCACATATAACAGGCCGTGGCCATAGGCCAGGAGCAATCGGAAAAAACAGTTTCATTTTCTATTAAATACAAAACACACTCAAGGCAATGAGAGTCCGAAATAGCAGCGTGCTATTCCCAGGGCGGGGAACAACATACAGTGTCCAAAGCAGTTCTTGTCTGGAAGCGGTAGTAGGGGGCAACGGGAAGACAAAACATGGAACACACCTCACACAATCCCGCAGAATGTGTGGCTAGGGGGACAAAGCAATATCGACCTCTAATGGCAGAGGCGGGGTGCAGATACGTCCACAATATAAATTCCATGGACCCCATACCTTAGTCCATTTCCCTGGCTTGCCTCTCGCCACATACACCGTCTTTTCCCTAAACATACACCAGTCCATATTCTCCTTCCATACCTCGATCGTGGGCGGCCTCGGGGAGCCCCATAGCTGTGCAATCTTACGCTTAGCCACCATGTACCCCAGAGTCACCCACTGCGTCTGTGCCGCATTATAATCATTTGGTTCCCAGACATTCAACAGACACCTCCTAGCCTCTGGCAACAGAGCGACGTGCGTGACCTCCTCCATTACGGTGTGGATACCATTCCAGAATCGCACAACCTCCGAACACTCCCATAAGATATGAAGAAAGGTACCCGGCAGGCCACATCCACGCTTACACAGCCCATCCATCGAGTAACCCATACGCAGCAAACCGGGCCCCGTGACATACACTCTATGAAGGATCTTCAGCTGTACGAATCGTAAGCGGGCTGGGATCGCCACCTCTTTCGGGGAGGCCACCGCCGATACCCAGTCCTCATCGTCCAGTTCCAAGCCATCGCCCGTCCATGCCTCCTTCAGACGGAGCAGCAAGTCCGCGCGATCATTAATGAGTTTCTTATACATCAGAGAAATAGTGCTGTCGGGCACGTAGCCATCCAACACTCTATCCTCCAGTGGGGAATACTCGGGGAGAGCAGCAACGTCCGGAAAAACCGAACACAGCGCATGGTAGACTTGCGCATACCGGAAGTTCTCTCTATCGTTTAATTTATATTCAGTTTTAAGCATTTCAAACGTTTTGAAAGACCCCTTCGCCCAAAGATCACCCACCTTACATATACCAATCATATCCCATTTCTCAAAGCCTTTCGATCTCCACAAACAACCCAGCCGCCCGGAGGCATACAACGGCGTCGCCCGAGTCAAGCGATCCCTCCACCCCATTGCAGCATTCGCCGTGTGCCACACACGTACCGCAACCTGCGTGGGTCCTGTCAACCGCGTGTCTGGGGTCACCGAGTACAGCGCCCTATTATAATCCCCACCCGGGAGCAGAAATTTATCCATCTCGAAGGCCGGATTCAAGGCAGGACCGTATATCCCGTGGTTCACCGCCACCAACTGAGACGCCCAATAGTATCGTTTAATATCGGGGATGGCGACCCCCCCATCGTACCAAGGAAGCGTCAACTTGGCGAGAGCAATCCGCGGCCGCCCGTCCCAAAACAGTTGGCGCTGAAGACCCTCCACCTCCCCGAAATAACGGGCCGGCACGACATCTAGAGTATTTTGCAAAGCATACAAGAAGCGAGGTAGCAACATCATTTTAAACAATGCCGCCCGTCCGAGCGGCGAGAGCGGAAGTCGTTGCCACCTCGCGACGTCGGCCTTTAATCGCTGGAGGGGAGGGAGAAGGTTTCGCTCATAGCGGACCGCGGGATCCAGAGAGATAAAGATTCCCAAATATTTGAACCCCAGTGTAGCAATCTGGATGGGGCAATCCCGTGGCAGGGGGGGGGGCCTCGCCCGAGAGGACGTAAACACAGGACTTGGCCCAGTTGATGACCAGGCCAGAGTTGCGACCAAAGGAATTCAGTACGTCCACCAATACAATTAGCGACTGTCGGGGAGAGGTGAGATACAGAAGGATGTCATCCGCGTAAAGGGAGACACGGTCTTCAAACTCCGGCGTCCATCTAATGCCTCGCAGCGACGGCTCCCAACGCAACCAGGCGGCGAGAGGCTCCAAAGAAAGTGCAAATAGAAGGGGTGACAACGGACATCCCTGCCGCGTACCTCTCCCCAGTGCGAAGGGAGCCGACACCCTACCATTCACCACCACCTGAGCCAGTGGGTCAGCATATAGTAATTTTACCCAACCAATAAACTCAGGGCCGAACCCAAATTTCGCCAACACTGCCCAAATATAGGTCACTCCAAGGTGTCAAACGCCATAGTAGCATCTAAAGATGCCAAGATGGCCGGCTCACGTATAAACTCCGCTCTAGCAAGCACGCCGTGCAACCGCCTCAAATTCAGAGCGGTATTCCTATGGGGTATGAAACCGGACTGATCCTGATGAATCAAGTCGCCCACGACCCGAACCAGTCAATTAGCCAGTACCTTAGCCAGAATTTTGGGTTCTGCGTTCAACAGCGAAATGGGCCTATAGGAGGCGCAGCGATCTCGCGGCTTCCCCTCTTTGTGTATCACAACTATGTTGGCGAGGCGTTGGTCAGGGGGGAGGAAGCCCGCCGCACGTGCCGCGAAAAACATGTCCCGAAGATACGGTGCTATCGTATCGGGACGCAACTTTTATAGTTCGATGGGAAGACCATTAGGACCCACAGCCTTACCCGATGCGATCGAGCGAATGGCCAGGGCGATCTCATCTGACGACAACTTCGCCTCCATCAACACTGCATCAGCCTCCGATAGGGTTGGCAATGCAATGTCTCTAAGCAACAGATGAGAGTCCTCCTCCGAACGCACAGAAACCGGAGAGTATACCCCGCGGAAATAATCCGCGAAGCATTCAACGATCTCCACCGGGTCAGTCACACGCACTCCATCCATTCTCTCCACAACGGGCACCACCCTGCTCGCTCTCTCCTTCTTATCCAACCAAGCAATCAACTTTCCGGCCTTATCCCCCACATCATACAGTCGTCCTTGCTGCTCTCTACTCATCCCTTTAGCGGCTTCCGTGACTAGCGCTCTATAATCTGATTGTTTGAGGCTGAAAACGTGCAATTTCCATCAGTAACTCCCCGCTCCAAGTCCTCCTCCATTTCAGCTATTTCAGTTTCCAGGCGAACCACTTCTGCTCTCTCGCACCTCTTAGCTTGGGAGATAAGGGACAAGGCCTGCCCCCTGATCACCACTTTATAAGCCTCCCATAGGGAGACGGCCGACGACACCGACCCCACATTATCATTGAAGTAGTGATCAGTGGACTTGACCAGTTCCGCGCGGATCTTAGGGTTACGTATATACCAGGGGCTAATGGGTGCCACTCTCCCCTCTGCCCCAGGGACAACCTTCAATTGCAACCATATAGGGGAATGGTCAGAAATACCTCGGGCCAAATGACGCACCTCCCCAATCATACCAGCTTGGATCGCCGGCATAAGCATGTAATCAAGTCTCGAGAGACTCCCATGGGCCCCCGAGTGAAAGGTATATTGCGCCTGTCCCGGGTGCATCAATCTCCAGCAATCTACAAGTCCCAAAGTGTCCAAAAAGCCACCCAACCAGGCCTGAGCCCTAGGGAGATCCCTGGGGGGGTGACGGTCCTCCAACCCGGAGACAACAGCGTTAAAGTCACCCCCCAACACCAGAACCCCCCCAGGGAGTCCCAGGACCAAACACCCCAAATCAGCAAATGTAGCCGTCTGTAACCCCGGAGGCACATACACAGCAACGAGCGAAACAGTCCTACCCTCCCATCTCCCCACCAGTGCCACATAGCGCCCCCTATCATCGTGGAGCACCTCGTCCACCTCCAAGGGGAGAGAGGCCCTAACCAAAATGCCCATGCCCCTAGAGCCAGAAGTGAAACCAGAGTGAGCGGCAAGGCGATAGCCCCTCCTATTTAGGGCATGGAAGGAGTTCCCAATCAAATGTGTCTCCTGCAGGAAAACAATGTCGGGCGAGATCCGTTTCAAAACTGCAACACCACCCCGCGCATGATCCTGTCCCCCAGTCCATTCACATTCCACAAAAGGATTCTCAATCCCCTACCCCCCATCCCACTCCCATGCATGATACCCACATCCCAGAAAGCACAAACCGGATAAGTCAGCAGAGAACTTCACATTGCCTTGCGAAACAAACAAACAATCCCCAACAACCCCCCTCCCCCACAATCCCCAAACCACAACTCCCCCCTCCCTGCACCCCTGCATGAGCCCAAACAGCCCCCCCAACTCGCAGTGTGCCTGTCGCCCTAACATATAACACAAAAAGAACCCCAGAAGGAGGAAAGGGCCCCAATGAGCTCCCCACAACCCCCGGGCATTTGGAGGGCATATTGTGCCAAACTAGGGTCCAGTTGAGCCAAGGTACAAAACGTCACCAGTCGAGTCCTTCACCAGGAACCAAGTTCTAGTCCTGCTCCACCAAATCCCGTCCGCTCTCCGTCGTCCGACAGTCTCGATCTTGTCCCCGAGGCAGGGCATCCAACCAGTCTCCAACCGCCTCCGGCCGGTCGAAAAAGTGTGAGCGACCCCGGAACTCAACCCGCAGCCTAGCCGGGAATAACATCGCATATTTCAGCTCCATGTCTCTCAAGCGCCGTTTGACGCCCAGAAATCCCAGCCGTTGTTTTTGGACCGCTTGCGTGAAGTCCGGCTAAAAGCTGACATTAGAGTTCTCAAACTTCAGCGGCCCGGCCACCCTCGACGCCTGAAGGATAGCATCCCTATCCCGAAAATTAAAGAGCCGGGCGTTTATAGGCCGCGGGGGAGCACCCACTTTGGGCGCACCACCCGGAATCCTGTGGGCCCGCTCCACCGCAAAGAACTTGCTCAGTCCCTTGGGCGCGAGACGATTGGTCACCAGGTCCTCCACAAAAAGATCCGCAGCAGATTCCTCCGATCTTTCCGGCACTCCAATGATACGAACGTTGTTCCGTCTAGCCCTGCTTTCGGAGTCCTCAAGTCGCTGGTCCGTCAGGTCACTGGCTAGCCGCAACCTACGGACCTCCGTCTGCAGGGCGGCCACGTCCACAGTTAAGCTCGACGCCGCTTGACTCAAGGAGTCGACCCGCTCGTTAGTCTTGGACAGGTCTGCCCTGACCAAATTCACATCGATCAGGACCGCATCCAATTTATGAGCCAGGGTATCAAACTGCTGACCCACAGCGGTCTTCATCTCCTCAATGGCGCCCATGATGTCCAGCAAAGTCAATTCTGACGATGGGTCTGAGACCTCTTTAGACCTCTCAGGCGATTTATGCGAGCCACTAGGTGATCCCTTTGCCTGCGCATATCGATCCATATTATTGACCTGGGTATAGGCACCCCTCCGGGTTGACTTGGGTTTCGACTTGTCTCCGTCTAGTCTCGCCGCCATCGTCCGGAGGCCACCTAGGTTGGCACCCGCCCGCACCAGGAAAAAGGGAACCAGGTGGCTAATTCAATTAAACACAGCCGTCGCCGACGGTAAGCCCATGTAGAGTCCGAGAGTCAGGCCAGACACTCCGCCGTCCGCACCCCTCTGAAACACCAAAGTCTATCAGCCGATATCAGAAAACAAGCTTGAAAACGAAAGTGAAAGTGCGGGGTCCGTGAAAGGTCAAGCCCAGCCAGCCGCTGTTGTTCACTTCGTACCCGGGCACTTCACCAGCTCGAGATCGGGACCAAGGCAAGAGCAGGCCGCAAACTTTGGAGTGCAACCATTCCGGCTCCCGGCGTCCGATCTGAATTTGGAAAACGGGTGGCACCTCAGCGCAAGTTCATCTGCAAAAGCCCGTCAAATAAACCAGGATTAAGTCAGGATAGACGTGGGAGGTTGCGGAGGCCCTCGAGAGCCGTAGGCCTACGCGGCCATCTTGGTTGCGCGCTAGGCTCCTCCTCCTGCAATAAAATTATTGATGAGAAAACTATGCATGGCAGGGACGCGAGTTATAGTTACCTTAGGGCACAAGTTATAGATTCTTTTCGATAAGTAACCTTTGTTTTTTTAGTGAATATGTGTGTGTGTGTGTGTGTGTATATTTATATATATATATATATATATATATATATATATATATATATATATATATATATATATTACCTACTGGCGGTCGCCAGTAGGTAGTTATAGTTAGGACATAGTTTCCATAGGAAAAGCGTTTTTTCTTTTCCTAAGAACTTTGGCGCTGGTTGACGAATCTTCGCGAAATTTCAAAACTAGTGGCCCGCTCCGGTCAGCTCCTGTCTTGAAAGTTTCGGGGTGATTTGACAAGCGGGGGCTGAAAAAAAAGGGGGTCCCAAAATGCATTTTCCCCATGTTATTTTCCATAGGAAACTTTAGACAAAGCTACAGCCCGAACTGCTGAACGGAATTACACCAAATTTGGCAAAAAGGTAGCCCTTGGTTAAGAAGGAGTCCTTTTTGCTAAATGGTATAAATCCGTTCGGTAGTTCCTGAGAAAGAAAATGTTTCGATATCTAGGGCAGTGGAACCCTCCCGAGCACGAGCTTCACTGTGATTGGCTGCCAACACTCCAAACCAGGAAATGTTGGCAGCCTTCTTGTGACTAGAACCGAGTCACAAGAAAACAGTGAAACAAAGATAAAAAATAAGAAAAGGGGGCAGTGTAGAAACATACTGACCCCCTAGGCCTGCTCAGGGGTTCCGACAAGGACCCATAGGGCCAAAAAAAGCATTATGTTGGCGGAATTCGCGCTGGGGTCGCGAATCCCGCCGAAATTATTTTAAAAAATGAAGCGCGGGCTCCCACGCTTCATTTAAATGAGGCCCCCAGGTGGGCCAGGTCCCGGGGGCATTGCCCAATTCAAAATTTATAATTGCGGGGGCCTCCGCAGCCCTGGAGACCGCAACCTCCCCGGGGCTATGTGAGTAATATGCGGGAGGGCAGTTCAAAACTCCTTCTCAGGGTTAAACTAACAAAAAAAGAAACTGAAATATAAAAGAACATCTTTATTAAACTCAAAATGAGTGTGACTACGTCACCCATAAGCCGCAGCAGCTGAATGAGGCAGTCCAAAGAGAGCAGAACACTGGGGCCTTATATATGTGAGGGTTACATACTCAGCATAAAAGAAAGGGGCAGTCCTGGCTCATGCAAGCATGCAAAATGCCAATATGGACATACAAGATCTGCCAAATATTAGCCAATAGGAAAACATTCAAAACAAGGCATCATGTAACCAGAACGTCCCCCTTGAGTCGTGTTTTTGCCCAACCCCATAAGTCAATCAATGACAGCACCTATAGGTCAATCAGTAACGGCAGGACATGTTTGTGTGCTTCAAAGGACAACTTGCAAAATAGGATAATGCGGAGAAAGAATACTGAAGGCCAACAAATAGTTGGGACACGGATTAGTCAGTATAGGCAGGGATTTAGTCAGTCTGGCTAGTTCCTGGAATTGGCTTCACAACAAGGAAGGGAAGATTATTTGACACGTGGCAGTACAAAGGGCAAAAACACTTGGTTTACCAAGCTGCCTGAGTGAGGGCAACAAAATGGCGACAGAATACAGAATGGAGTTAAAACTGAATTACCTCACCTCCTGCAGCGCTGGGGACTGCCACCTCCCTGGGCTTCTTTTTTATTAATCAGTGGGGGGGCCTCCAAGGCCCCCCCAAACCCCGGGGACAGCCACCCCCAGGGGCTTTTCTTAAATATTCATGGGGGGCACATGGCCCCCCCAATGCCCCGGGGTCCACCACCCCAATGGCTTGTTTTTTTAATAATTAAACCCGTGAGGGATGGCTCGAGCCCTCCATACACCCCGGGGACCGCCACCTCCCCGGACCACCAGTACTGTAAATGCGGGGGTCCGTAACGGACATCCGAGCCCCAGGGACCACCACCTCCCCGGGGCTATGTAAATAAAGGGAGGGGTGGTGCGCGGCCACCCTCTTGGAGCACTGAATGGCCCTGGGAATCGCCACCCCCCAGGGCCGGCTCCTGCAGTGTCCCGGGGTGCCCACCCCCGGGACACTGCTGTTTGCTATTGCAGGGCGGGAACCGTGCGGCTCCCACCCTGCCATAGCAAACTCTGCTTTGGATTTTGGAAGCGAGAGCAGGTTTCCTGCTCTCGCTTCCAAAGTAGATTGATTTTCCACAAGGGGAGCTGCATGTTAGCAGCTCCCCGTGTGGCAAAGCAATGCCGGCTCCTGCCGGAGACGGGGAGCCGGCAGGACCGTGGGGGCATTGGGGCTCCCCCCACGGTCCCCAACGGAGTGGCCAGGCCCCGGGGGATGGGTCCCCGGGGCCAGGAGTGGCCTGGGAGGGGGGCCACGTGGCTCCTCTCCCCTTTAAAACAATTGTTTTTTTAAAAGGCAGGCCGTCCCCGGGGGATGGGGTCTCTGGGGCCAATAGTGGCCCAGGGAAGCGGGCCATGCAGCCCCCGTCCCTATAATAAAAAAAGGAGAAGGCTGGGCAGGGGGGATGGGGTACCCGGGGCCAAAATTGACCTGAGCGGGGGGCCACGCGCCCCCCCTCCAAATATGAATTAAGAAAAATGCAGGCCAGGCCCCGTGGATGGGGTCCCTGAGGCCAAAAGTAGCCCAGGGAAGGGAGGCCACGCAGCCCCTCTCTTAGAAAACAGAATTGAAAAAAGAAAAAAAAACGGCAACTCGATGAAGGGCCCCGCCTCCTCCCTGCAGCACTCTGCAAACGCACCCCCAGGCGCGTTATAAGTTGGGTAATTAATTCCCCTTTAATACTGAGGGTCCCTGGGGGCCAACTAGCCCACCAGGTACCTCCAGTAAGCACCAGGTAGCTGCGTTGCAGAGAGGTGGTCCAAGGCCATGCCCCCTTTTTTACACCACTCTGCAGCGCAGCTCTGTGGCACTTGCTGGAGGTAACTGGTGGGCTAGTTGGCCCCCGGTGACCCTCAGGACTCAAGGGGATTTAATCCCCCAATTTACAACACACCAGGGGGCGCGTTTGCACAGTGGTGCATGGAGGGGGCGTGGCCTGATTTGACAAGTGTGCAAACGCGCCCTGTGGCGCGTTTTAAGTTGGGGGATTAAGTCCCCTTGAATCCGGAGGGTCCCTGGAGGCCAACTAGCCCTAGATTCAAGGGGACTTAATCGCGCAACTTAAAACGCGCCACAGGGCGCTTTTGCACACTTGTCACATCAGGCCATGCCCCCTATCTGCACCACTGCATTTAGATTAAACAAACAGCTCCTGAGGCGGAAGCCGGGAGATAGCTTAGCGGTTTTTAACAATTATCGTCCTTTTATCTTGTGGCATTACTTGCTGAAGCATTCTCCCCTGGGCACTCCCCCTCCCTGGAAAGCTCGCTCCGGATCCCACCGCGCAGCCGATTAAACGCTGCCGCGGGCAAAACCTTTCTTTTGCCGCCATAGCCTGAAGCGAGGCCACGCCCACCACTCCGAGGCCACGCCCCCTCAGGAAAGCATTTTAGGCGCGCGATACACCCACCTGAAGCACTTAGATTAAACAAACAGCTCCTGAGGCGGAAGCCGGGAGATAGCTTAGCGGTTTTTAACAATTATCGTTCTCTTAT
Organism: Triturus cristatus; assembly: GCF_964204655.1. Lineage (NCBI taxonomy): Eukaryota > Metazoa > Chordata > Amphibia > Caudata > Salamandridae > Triturus > Triturus cristatus. The sequence continues at coordinate 649,218,136 of NC_140587.1, forward strand.
CTTGTGGCATTACTTGCTGAAGCATTCTCCCCTGGGCACTCCCCCTCCCTGGAAAGCTCGCTCCGGATCCCACCGCGCAGCCGATTAAACGCTGCCGCGGGCAAAACCTTTCTTTCGCCGCCATAGCCTGAAGCGAGGCCACGCCCACCACTCCGAGGCCACGCCCCCTCAGGAAAGCATTTTAGGCGCGCGATACACCCACCTGAAGCACTTAGATTAAACAAACAGCTCCAGAGGCGGAAGCCGGGAGATAGCTTAGCGGTTTTTAACAATTATTGTTCTTTTATCTTGTGGCATTACTTGCTGAAGCATTCTCCCCTGGGCACTCCCCCTCCCTGGAAAGCTCGCTCCGGATCCCACCGCGCAGCCGATTAAACGCTGCCACGGGCAAAACCTTTCTTTCGCCGCCATAGCCTGAAGCGAGGCCACGCCCACCACTCCGAGGCCACGCCCCCTCGCTTCGTCATTAAAGGATGTGCCTCAGTCGGACGCGCAGCGGACGAGCGCAGCGGGCGCGACGTTTGCGCGCCGAAGGCGCGCCTAAGGCAAGCTCGTCTGCGCCCGTCCGCGGCCGGCCTGGGCACGGGGCATGTCCCCCTTCCGGTTCAATTCAATACACCTCCTCAGATCTGGTTCGACTACATCCATACAGGTCTACCCCCCCCTTGACTCTGTTGGACTCTGAGCCACTGGGATTTCGTTGCATCAGAGACACATTCCCCGAGATAGCAACAGGCTCACTCCCAGCTCTCCCTTCAACTACCACTCTCCTATCCAATAATCATACTCCACTCCTCAAGCTGACAGTGATCTATCTCAACACACGATCGTTGGTAAAACACCAGCTGGAAATCTTTGCCCTGTTAGACTCTGAGCAGCCGGATATACTGCTGTTAACGGAGACTTGGCTGAACGAGGATTCTGCTCCTGATATACTTGCTGCAATCCCTACTGGTTACTACATCCTCCAGGTAAATAGAGCCTCCGGGAGGCGGGGTAGCAGCAATTATCAAAAACCCTATTCGGTTCTCCGCCTTGACCTTAGTCGGCATCCCCTCGGTCGACTATCTCGCGGTGAGACTGGAATACTCTACCACCCCACTTATTTGTGTGTTAGTTTACCGCCTCCCCCAACCTATGCCGAATTTTCCTCTGCTGTTTGGCGATATGCTATCTCAACTTATCATCAACAATTCTAAAATCCTGGTTCTAGGCGATTTTAATTATTGGCCTTCAGACGCAAAGGAGAATGCCTGTTCCATATCATTTACTGATCTCCTGTCCAGTATGAATTGTATATCACATATAAAGGCAGCTACCCACATTAAGGGTCACATTCTGGATCAGGTTTGGACATCCAACCTGGACATCTCTACCCCTCTCACTTCACCCTGCCTCTGGTCAGACCATTTTATAATTTCCTTCTCTATTACGGTTATCCCCAGCCTTAGCAGACCCAAGGAAGGTAACCTCTCGGCCCGGAATTGGAACAAGGCTAATCTCAATGACTTTGCCACCTTACTCAAAACCTCCATCCCTTCCAGTCTGGGGTCTATTGACACCCAAGCCTCTGCTCTCACACACTGGCTGGAGTCAGCTAGTGACATCGTGGCTCCACTCAGACAAATAAAACTTAGACGTCCGCATGACGCCCAAAAATGGTTTACGGATGACCTTAAAGCCTTGAAGTTGGGCCTTAGGCAGGCTGAGCGCCAGTGGCGATGTGGCTATGCCCCCGACATGAAACTACGCTTCGCTACCTTGCTTAAAGATTATAAATTGGCAGTCCTGCGAACTAAATCCACCTATTTCTCAAATAAGATTGCCAGCTCTGCCACTAAAACCAAGACGTGGGACCCGTGCTCACTACGCCACTGGAGTCAAGCTATCCTGGCTGATGACGGCTGATAGCCAGAAACCGGTCCTAGGATGCTTGATTCCGGTCCAGGGAAGACATGGCTTGGCAGTTCGGGCTGGACTGTTCCCATGAGGCACAGGGTCAAGACTGATTTGCATATGGCCATGTCTAAACTGGGGTGGTGTAGTGGGCAAAAGAACGATGGATTTAACCCAGATCTCTTGACTGGGGGAGAATGTCTGCATTGTCAGCATTCCGTCCATCATTTGTTTGTTGTAACGCTTTTCGCCCTAAGTGGGATGGGTATTCCCAGACGTGGGACCCGTGCTCACTACGCCACTGGAGTCAAGCTATCCTGGCTGATGACGGCTGATAGCCAGAAACCGGTCCTAGGATGCTTGATTCCGGTCCAGGGAAGACATGGCTTGGCAGTTCGGGCTGGACTGTTCCCATGAGGCACAGGGTCAAGACTGATTTGCATATGGCCATGTCTAAACTGGGGTGGTGTAGTGGGCAAAAGAACGATGGATTTAACCCAGATCTCTTGACTGGGGGAGAATGTCTGCATTGTCAGCATTCCGTCCATCATTTGTTTGTTGTAACGCTTTTCGCCCTAAGTGGGATGGGTATTCCCAGACGTGGGACCCGTGCTCACTACGCCACTGGAGTCAAGCTATCCTGGCTGATGACGGCTGATAGCCAGAAACCGGTCCTAGGATGCTTGATTCCGGTCCAGGGAAGACATGGCTTGGCAGTTCGGGCTGGACTGTTCCCATGAGGCACAGGGTCAAGACTGATTTGCATATGGCCATGTCTATACTGGGGTGGTGTAGTGGGCAAAAGAATGATGGATTTAACCCAGATCTCTTGACTGGGGGAGAATGTCTGCATTGTCAGCATTCCGTCCATCATTTGTTTGTTGTAACGCTTTTCGCCCTAAGTGGGATGGGTATTCCCAGACGTGGGACCCGTGCTCACTACGCCACTGGAGTCAAGCTATCCTGGCTGATGACGGCTGATAGCCAGAAACCGGTCCTAGGATGCTTGATTCCGGTCCAGGGAAGACATGGCTTGGCAGTTCGGGCTGGACTGTTCCCATGAGGCACAGGGTCAAGACTGATTTGCATATGGCCATGTCTAAACTGGGGTGGTGTAGTGGGCAAAAGAATGATGGATTTAACCCAGATCTGTCGACTGGGGGAGAATGTCTGCATTGTCAGCATTCCGTCCATCATTTGTTTGTTGTAACGCTTTTCGCCCTAAGTGGGGTGGGTATTCCCAGACGTGGGACCCGTGCTCATTACGCCACTGGAGTCAAGCTATCCTGGCTGATGACGGCTGATAGCCAGAAACCGGTCCTAGGATGCTTGATTCCGGTCCAGGGAAGACATGGCTTGGCAGTTCGGGCTGGACTGTTCCCATGAGGCACAGGGTCAAGACTGATTTGCATATGGCCATGTCTAAACTGGGGTGGTGTAGTGGGCAAAAGAACAATGGATTTAACCCAGATCTCTTAACTGGGGGAGAATGTCTGCATTGTCAGCATTCCGTCCATCATTTGTTTGTTGTAACGCTTTTCGCCCTAAGTGGGATGGGTATTCCCAGACGTGGGACCCGTGCTCACTACGCCACTGGAGTCAAGCTATCCTGGCTGATGACGGCTGATAGCCAGAAACCGGTCCTAGGATGCTTGATTCCGGTCCAGGGAAGACATGGCTTGGCAGTTCGGGCTGGACTATTCCCATGAGGCACAGGGTCAAGACTGATTTGCATATGGCCATGTCTAAACTGGGGTGGTGTAGTGGGCAAAAGAACGATGGATTTAACCCAGATCTCTTGACTGGGGGAGAATGTCTGCATTGTCAGCATTCCGTCCATCATTTGTTTGTTGTAACGCTTTTCACCCTAAGTGGGATGGGTATTCCCAGACGTGGGACCCATGCTCACTACGCCACTGGAGTCAAGCTATCCTGGCTGATGACGGCTGATAGCCAGAAACCGGTCCTAGGATGCTTGATTCCGGTCCAGGGAAGACATGGCTTGGCAGTTCGGGCTGGACTGTTCCCATGAGGCACAGGGTCAAGAATGATTTGCATATGGCCATGTCTAAACTGGGGTGGTGTAGTGGGCAAAAGAACGATGGATTTAACCCAGATCTCTTGACTGGGGGTGAATGTCTGCATTGTCAGCATTCCGTCCATCCTCTGTTTGTTGTAACACTAAAACCAAGGACATCTTTTCTATTGTAGAGGAGTTGTCAAACCCAGACAGGATTACCCCTAAACCCCTTCCCTCCCGGGCACTCTGCGACTCCCTAAATCTTTTTTTTGTGGAGAAGATAGTCAACATTAAGAACAGTATTCTATCTTCAGCCCCTTCTCACCACCATGGGCCCGAATCCACCCTGCCTTTCCTCAATCCTAGGCAGTTGACCCAGATCCCTTTAATCTCGGAGTCAGAGTTCCCAGCCCTCCTTAAGAAGGTTGCCTCTGGATCCCCTACTGACTGTTGCCCCCCTTAGTCCTCTGCGAGGCCTTCACAGTCTGCCCCTCTCCCCCTCTGGCACTGTTGAACAACTCTCTTTCCTCTGGCACTGTTCCCGGGTCATTCAAACGTGCCGAGGTCACGCCCATTCTTAAAAAACCCACAGCAGACCCCACAATTATGAGTAATTTCCGCCCCATTTCCCTCCTTCCTTACCTTAGCAAAGTCCTTGAGGCCCACGTGACTAATACTTTGAGTACCTTTATCGAGGACTCCCAGTTCCTCAACTCTCAACAGGCTGGTTTCAGATCCAATCACTCCACGGAATCTGTTATACTTTCAGTCATGGAGGAACTGCGGAGAGGAGCGGACTCTAACATCAGCCAGGTCTTGGTTCTCCTGGATTTGTCGGCCGCCTTTGACACGGTCGACTATGATATTCTGGTCGGCCGTGTCGAGGAGGCCGGCATCCAGGGCTCTGCCTTGGCCTGGATCCGCTCCTTCTTGAGCAACCGCCATCAGGCAGTTCGGCTCTCTCAGTTTTCCGCGGACGAGGTTGAGCTAACCTGTGGCGTCCCGCAGGGCTCCTCCTTATCTCCCCTTCTTTTTAATTTATACCTTACCCCCCTTATTCGCTCTTTACGAGGCAGCTGTGTCACCGCATTTAATTATGCGGATGACATTCAGCTGGTCTTCGATATTAACTCCACGGCCCAGTCTATTGACAGTTTTCAAACTACTCTTTGTCACATCAGTGACTGGATGGGGGCGAATCATTTGAAACTTAATCCCCGACAAGACAGAACTTCTGCTTGTCGGGGGTACAATCAACCCCTGGAACTCCACCTTTTGGCCCACAAGGTTGGGCACCCCCCCTAATCCCGTCAGCTCAGTGAAGAGCCTTGGGATCATCATTAGTAATGATCTCTCAATGAAATCCCAGATTAGTGCGGTGGTGTCCTCCAGCTTTTTCCAGTTGAGAAAAATCCGTAAGATTGCCCGCTTCCTGACCACCGAAGCCCTCACCCTGGCATTACTGGCGTTAGTCATCTCCAGGATAGACTATGCCAACTCTCTCTATGTTGGCATACCGGCATACCAATCAAAGAAGCTTCAACTGGTCCAGAACCAGGCAGCATGGCTCATTCATCACCAACCCAAACACCAACACATACGCCCCCTTTTAAAATCTCTCCACTGGCTCCCTGTCACTGAGCGGTGTAAATTCAAACTGGGCTGCGTTATTTTTAAGTCCCTTGTTGGTACAGGACCCTTGTTCATTGCTTCACTTTTGCACCCATATGTTCCTTCTCGCAACCTCCGTTCCGCCCACCTGGCTCTACTCCAGATCCCAACCTTCAAACGTAAAAAACAGGGAGGACTAAGGTTCTCATTCCTTGCCCCTTCCTTTTGGAACGCCCTTCCACTAAGTTTAAGACTGGCCTCCCCCCTAACCCACTTTAGGTCTCTCCTAAAAACCCACCTGTTTCGCATAGCCTATAACTAATCTCCTTAGCCCCTTGGACTGTTTGTTTTCTTCTCTCTTTGCTTCCAGCGCCAAGAAACCGTCTGGTGTTAGCCGCGCTTTATAAATTCTTTTTACATTACATTACATTACACTGTGCAAACGTGCCCCTTTGGCAGGTTGAACCGACTCACAAAAAAAGGTGAAAAAAACGATAACTAATAAGAAAAGGGGGCAGGGTAGAAACACCTTGAACACCTAGGACTGCTCAGGGGGTCCCACAAGAACCCCAGGGCCTCAAAAAGCATTTTTGTTTCAATTTTTGGTGGGATTCATGTAGGGTCCACGAATCCCGCAGAAAAAAAGGAAGCATGGTCTCCCATGTGTGGGGGCCCTTGCAGCCTTGGGGACCGCCACCTCCCTGGGGCTTTTTTAATAATGTACGGGTACATGTGGCCCCCCGCAGCCCTGGGGACCGCCACCACCCTAGGGCTTTTTAGAAAAAATGGGTGGGGGCTCCTGCCCCCATGCTGTCCCGGGGACTGCCACCTCCCTGGAGCATTCCTTTATTATGTGTGGGGGGCATCGTAGCACCCGAGCCCCAGGGAGCACCACCTCCCCAAGTCTTCAATTTTTAAAACCGGTGTGGAGGGGGCTCCTGCCCCCCACACTGCCCCAGGGACCCACCACCTCCCTGGGGCTTCAAACTTGATGAGAGGGGGGCCACGCTCCAGGATCCCAGGTTCTAGCAATGTCCCGGGGTGCCCACTCCCGGGTCATTGTAGTTTGCTATGGCAGGCGGGAGCACTGTTCCTGCCCTGCCATGGCAAACTCTGCTTCGCTTCATGGAAGCAAGAGCAGCAAAACTGCTCTTGCTTCCATGAAGCAAAGCAGAATTGCTTTTGGGCAAAGGGAGCCACATGTTAGCAGCTCCCTTTGCCCAAAAGCAATGCCGGCTCCCGCATGAGGCGGAGAGCCGGCAGGGACCGCGAGGCATTGGGGCTCCCCCATGGTCGGTCCCCAACGTGAGGCCAGGCCCCAGGGATGGGGTTCCCGGGGGCTAAAAATGACCTGGTAGGGGGGCCTCTACGCCCTCCCCCCTTTTTTTTAAACATAAGGCTGGCCCTCTAGGAATGGGGTCCTCGAGGCCCTAATTGGCCTCAGGAGGTGGGCCACGTGGCCCCCCTCCAAAATGTATTAAAAGACAAAAGGCTGGGCATGACCTGGGGGATGGGGTCCTCGGGGCCAAAAGAGGCCCGGGGAATGGGGTCCCCAGGGCCGAAATCGTATAATGGAACTGGGGGGCATTAATTATTATATTTTTATCTCTCATCGTAGGAGTTGCGACCCCATCGCGGCTCCCAGTGTAGTACATTGAATTTGTGCTTTTGTTTTGCGGTTTTGCGATGGAATCGCACACCCACAAAAAAGTTTTAAAAGTGTTTGCATGTTTTAAAAAATAAGATTGACTGTTGGATTATAGGGTGGCTTTAAAAAGAACCCTTGTTTTCATTATGATTTTGTTGGAGCTACATGTAAGTGCGGATTCACATCTTAAGGTTGTTGAGAAATACTCTGTTTCCTTCATCTGTGAAGTGAATTCCATCAGTTCTATATATGTCATCCATATCAAAACAAACATTGTTGTTATAGATGGAGCCCATCCTACGGTCTCTGAGGTAAGCAGAAATAGCTTTATTGACATTCTTCCTATCTTTCTCAAACTGTGGACAGAATTGATTTGACCACTTCCATTTCTGTCTTTGGCATATATTAGAGTATACAAAGGCAGTTTGAGGCAAACGCAACATTATTTGTGCAAAGGTATCCCTCATTAGCATTTCCAGACCTACCACAGTCAATGTGCCTAGGTCCTTGCCACCACAGTGCACAATCATGAGGTCAGGGGGTTGGAGATGCAAAAGGCGTGAATTGGTGCAACTTTAATCCTCTCTGTGCAATCCATTTAACATCCACATTTTGCAAATCTAGGTCTTTGTCAATACATCTGTGTTCAGCATACTTTTTGCACCAGAAAACATGGCTGTGCCCTACAATCCATACTGTAAGCATCTTGAAGGGATGTCTGGAAGGAATGAAAAGATGTCTGTAGCTCAGGTAGTCAGTTGGAAGAATGAGAGGTATCTAAAATGGTGGAGAAGATACTGTTTTAGAGAAAGGCGATAAATGATTGGTTGTTCATTAACATTGTGCACTCAAAAATAGGTTGCATGTTATTTTCCTGAAGAAGCATGTTTCTTATTGGTTATTAAAAAATGTTTGAAAGGTACAGCAGATAGGATAAGGTAATATTTTGCCAAAGTCAACCACACCCGCTATTTGCATTTGTAAGCTACTGTGCTAAACTTGAACATTTAGTGAACTTGATACCTGCCAGTACAGTTGAATGTTGCAGAAACTGTTATGATGGAAACTGGGATTAACCAGAATGGGGGAAGGGTTGAAAGTTAACTGTGGATTTAAAATGTGAAATGGTAACTTTTATATAAGTGATATGTCACTAAATTAAGTCAATAGTATGTGTTGAAGTAAACTAGTATTATTAGAAAAAGGTTTTTTTAACTACTGTTTGGATACTCAGCTCCATCGCGACATTACACTGCGGCACCGCGGTGGAGTCGTGACTTCAGAAAATTACAGAACCAGTTTGGGCACTTTTAGAAGACATTTAGAAAGGGTTCATATGTCTAACCAATAGAAATATGTTTCACAATTTGAAATGATGTAGAAAGCAATTTGAATTGTTACTTACATTTATTTGTGTGCAGAAAGAGAGGGAAAGTTTGCCATTACTGGTTTTACCTTGTTGAGAGTGGTGCATTACATTTATATTTTAGGAGTTTGTGACATTTCATTTTCTGCAATACTATTTGAAAGGTGAGTTACAAATTTGTAGGTTGTGTTATATATTATGTGGTAGTGCTTCACTCTTTGTGGTGATATTTCTATATTTGAAGAGCATTTTTTTCAAAGTTTTGAAATTATTAGAGAAGAGTGATGTTTGATATATGTTAGGAAATGTACAGCTGTGTATTAGACTTTCTTTTATTGTGCTGAAATGATGATTGAAATAGTTTGTGCATAGTAATATGTGTACATTGGTAGATGGATTAGTGATTATGGTAGTTTGTATGAGTCGGTGGAAAGGTACAGTTGAAGTTTGCCGCATAATTGTAGATGTCCCTTTCAAATTGGAAGTGCAGTCTGTCAAGTTTAAAGGTCTGCATGGACTTGTGAGTGCGGTATGTTTGTACTTGCACATGTATTTTCATACGTGTTATGCATCTGAAGATGCTAGATGTATAAAACAAATTAATACATCTATTTGTATGTTTCTTTTACATATGATGCCACAAGAAAAAAGGTGCAGACACATACATGCATGCTTTCAGGAATGTGGTGAGACTTACAACAGAGATATGCAAAGGGTTACTGCTTTATATTTGTCTAGGCCCAACACCTTGAGTACTTGCGGAATAGTGAAGCTGAAGTACAAAAGTGAGGTTTAAGACATGTTGGCAGAGGGATTAGTGATTAGGCTACTTTGTAGATGTCTGTGGAAAGGTACACTTGAAAAACGCCGCAAAATTTTAGGTGTCTGTTGAAATGGGAAGCGCAGTCTGTGAAGTTTTAAGGTCTGCATGGTCTTGTGACTGAGGTATTTTTCTACTTCGACATGTATTCTCATACGTGTGATGTATCTGAAAATGCTAGAGGTATAAAACACAGGTGTACGTCTATTTGTATATTTCTTTTATATATGATACCACTAGCAAAAAGATACAGACACATGCATGCATGCTTTCAGGAATATGGTAAGGGTTACCACAAACATATGCAAAGGGTTGCTGCTTTATATTTGGCTAGGTTTTTTAAATGCCAATTCCTAACTGTAACGTGCATGAAACCTATGGTTTTTTCAGTGAATTTCAAAGGTTTTTTAAATGCTAATTCCTATCTATAACTTATCTCTGAAGATATCATGTTTAATGATTTTGATTGGATTTGTATATTTTTCAAATTCAGTGTGTCAATTTTATTAATTACATTTTTTTTAAAAATACTTTTTTATCATAATTTTTTTAACTTATTTTTTCAATTAATTCTTTTAAAAATTAAAAAATATTATTTGAACTTAATGGGTTTTTCAAACATATTTTTTTATATTTTTCAAAATATTTTTTTAACTATATGTGCAAAACTTTATTTTATATATTTCTTTCAATGTTTTTGGATCTGCGCACCCTAAGCGCACCGTTCCCGATTCCTACGCGATCGCATCCACGCATGGTATGCGTTGGGTACGTGTTTAGTGCGCGATCGCAATGCGACCGGTACGCGACTCCCAGCCTATACGCGACACGTTCGATGTATGTAACATGACATTAACGCGCTTCCGCAATGCGTCATCTGCGTCTATGACGCGGTAGGTGCGCAGATCCCGCGAAGTATTTAACATTTAAAAAAACATATATATGTATTTCATGGGAATATTAATTGAAGACAAACTCTAAACTAGTCTTAAAACTAATATATTTTTACGTCTAATCCTATAATTTTTTATTATTTAATTTCGCGGATGCGCGCTGGGTGCGTGCTGCGTAAGCGCAGGGTGCGCGGATCCCATGTGACCTGCAAAAAAAGAGATTTGATTGGTTCATTACACTTCCTCTTCTAACTATTGAAAGACCCCACCCATTTCAATCATTATTCTTTGACCTTCTTTAGAGCACCATCTCTTTGGAGAGAAGAAGATTTTTTAGACTAAGTTTACACTTAGCTCTAACTTTTTTCAACCAAAAATGGCTTCAGGGCAGCAGGCATCACCTGCATCACCTCATACTTCTGAGGATGAATTTTTGGCGGAGGCACCATCCAATAAACGTTTTTCTTCAGTGGTGTGGAAATTTTTTACTTTTCCCGAGGGGCAGAATAAGACCAATGCCACCTTGGTCACGTGCAAGATTTACAAAAGAGTCCTGGCGCAAGGGGATCCTAACAAGAAATACTCTTGCGGCACGGCAAGTATGATGAAGCACATGAGGACCCTTCATCCGAACAATCTTGCACGAGAAGAGTGCCGACGGATGAGAAACACTCCTGCTCCTGCGCCATCCACCTCATCACAGCCGAACACATCAAGAGTGCATCCATCAGCCCAAACCTTGGACATCCGTCCTCAATTTCAATTTTTAAAAGTGCTCTGCACTAAGTGCAATGCAACTTTGTGCTGTGGTGAGCAGTCGATCGATCTGATCTGCTGCCGCCAAGAAAGTCACATTTGCTAGTTTAAAAAAAAAAAAAATTATTGTTCCCTGAAGTTCATAAGTTCATTGTATGGTTTCTCCTGTTTTTTTTGTGTGTTCTTTGCAGAAAAACCGAAAAAATATAAAAATTGTTCAGAAAACCCAAAAAAAATTATAAAAGAAAAAAGAAGAATAAAAAAAGTTCTTGTAAGAACTAACTTTCCTGGTTTAAAAAAAGAGCTAAATTTCTTTGTTAGTGTTAGTTTAGATGAATGTATGTGTAGTACGTAATTGACTGAATGAATGCATTAGTAGCGTATGGTGAATGTATAAGTGCAGAAGTATGAGGAAGTGCTGCAGCATCACACAGTAACCTCTTTGACTGCAGTGTGCTGTAGTACTTCCGAAGCACAGGGATGCAACATATGTACATACATATGTTGCAAATCTATGCTTCTGTCTGCACGGCTGCTTAAACTGCAGCCATGTGGTGACACAGGCACCCTTGCACCATAGTGCAAGGATATCTGTGTCATGTGCTGTTTGTTTTTCTGCAGGAAGACACATCTTCCTGCACAAAAACAATGAGAAAATGCATTTTTCTCCTTCAATGTATGCTGAACATTTCAGCATGCATTGAAGATATAAAATTTGGAAGAAATGAAAACAATTCTCCTTGTTGTGCTTTCCTACACCAATTTTAGAATGGTGCACCATTCACACACATATCGAGATTTATGATTTCTGATAAATCTAGACATGTGTCTTGTTCTATGAGTATTCAGTGCAATCATGCACAACAACACTTATAGAACACCCTTTCAAAACAAAGTGGTCTGCATGATGAGGTTGTATTTACATGGAGTATAAAAAGTGCACAGTGTGCCTTTTCCTCTCTTTGTAAATATGAAAGAGTATCTTACACAATAACTATGTTACAAAAAGTGACATATTTCCGTTTTTAAAATTCCTTGCGAATGATAAAAGGTAAGCACAGAGTTTTGTCTGCAAAGATGTTCAAAGAAGAATGATTGAAATAATTGTGGTCCTTCAATAGCTAAAACAGGAAATATTATGAAACCCTCAAATCTCTTTTTTTGCAGGTCACATGATATCTGATTATGGTCAGATTTCAAAACTACATAGGTATAAACATAGTGTTTTTAGAAACATGTTTCCACTTTGTAGCTTCTTGCAGACCTCCTCATTCTGCATATTGAGACTTAGTTAAACTTACCTTCACAGTAATAGGAATAAAAAATGGTACACATTTTTTTCACATTTTCATTCCAATCTAAATTCTTAAAAATTGCTTATTTTAAAATTTGGATCTGTGAAAGAAAAGGAAACAAAATTATAACATGTAATAATACATTTTTTACAACACAGCAAGTAATTGTTTTGCCTTTTTGCTGTTCTCAGAATATATTATATTTCACTAAAAATAGTGATTTCAATCCTACTCATCACTTAACAGCGGGCAAAAAAAACCAACCACAAAGATTGTTAAAAAAAAACAACATGCTATTCTCAACAAAATGCCACAAGATACAAATCACAGATATATAAAATGCTTGCAGCTAACAAAATTTTATAAGTTTAACTTACAAAAACTGTAAATGTTGTCGCTTTAAATTATTCACCGAATCTAAGGATGAACTTTTGGAGGACGCACCACGCCCACAACGTTTTCCTTCAGTGATGTGGAAATTTTCTATTGTTCTTGAGGGGTAAACAAAGACCCATGCCACCTTTGTCACGCGCAAGATTTGCAAAAGAGTTCTGTTACGAGGGGATCCTAACAAAAAATACTCGTGCGGCACGGCAAGTATGATGAAACACCTAAGGACCCTTCATCCAAACAATCTTGCATGAGAAGAGTGCAAACAGATGAGAAACACTCCTGTTCTGTACCTGTAAAAAAGAATCACAAATAAATGTATATTAATAACTTTCAAATTTATACTATTCCATTACTGTACAAACACATTTTATATAAAAGCTGACTAAGAAACTAAAGCCCTGAACCACAAGTGTGACGATGGTTAAATCACTAAATGCATAGTGCATACTACTTTGAAGCAGTTCATGCCCTAAAGCCTACCTCACTAAAACACTACATGCTAACTGACCAAATGATTACAGTACTATAAGGAGACACACTGGGTGAGTGACAGGGTGTTTGCTAGAAGTGTTTGAATACTAACTAGGGAATTGAAGGTGTGAAACACAACTGTGTAGGTGATTAAAGGCCTGCATGCATAGTGAATAGGAATTTAAAGCAGTCCATGTGGTAAGGCCTGGCTCACTGCATGACTACTTGGGTACTGACTGAATGATTAGAGTACAGCAAGGAGAGGGCCTAGGTGAATTTATAAGTGGTAGGCTTTTCGCACAGGGAATGGATTAGTACTTGGTACTGAATGGGTCACTAGAGAAGTGCAAAGGCAGTGACAGGATGTTTGCTGGACTGTACGGATACTGACTAGGGAATTGAAAGTGTGAAAGACAAGTATCTAGGTCAGTGGTTCCCAAACCTTTGACTCCTGAGGACCCCCATTGAGTCACCACTGGAAGCCGGGGACCCCCAAGCAATTTGTAGGATTTAAATTTCAAACATTAAAACAGTAATTCGAAAAAAATAAACAAACGTGTGCACTCAAAACAAATACTCAAATTACTAAGGATTTTAGGGGCATATTTACAAGTCCCTATCGCCATGGGAACGTCACTTTTTGCGATGTTCCTGTGGCAATAGGGGCTTTGCCTTATTTACAAGGCAGCGTTAAGTCACTTATTGTGGCTTAACGCTGCCTTGTAAATAAGGCCCCCTTTCACGCAATGCTTAGCGTGAAAAAGGTGGGCAGTGGGAGTTGCAGTTCACTCCAACACCCATTGATTTTGACACTGCCCTCTATTTACAAGGCCAGCTTAAATAGGAGACAGCACCAAAATTAAGACCATGAAAAACCTTTTCTTAACTTGGCGAAATGAGAAGTGCCTTATTTCTCATCGTTTTTGCTTTTTCCAACAGAAAAAGCAAAACACCTTTGATTGTTTATGTTCAGGATGGTGACCCTTCCTGCACATAAACAATCTTTATTAAAAATGAAGTTTTGTAACTTCCATGTGTGCTGCATTAGGCAGCACACATAGAAGTGACAAAAAGGCATTACAAAATTGTTCATGTGCAGGAAGTGGGAACATAGCAGCATCAGGATAAAGATAGACTGGGAATAAACATATGTTGCTAACTTTTACCATGCAGTTTGCAAGCAGCTCTTTGACAGTTTATAGGACACTGCTAGATTACGATTTTCCCTTATGAATTGCACAGTGACAAAATAATCTGTGACAAAATCAGTAGCCCACTGATCTATGCACATAAAATACTGTTTTTAAAACGCATTGTACACATTCTTTGCAGTAGGCATATTAACCCTCTGTGTCACATTAGATAAGTCAAAGCTGCCACTAGACAAAACTTTCCTCTCTCTCCAGCAGGTACATTAATCACTGGCATTTTCTTGACACTTTTATAGTTGCTCGAAAACTGCTAATTTTACATGGAACTTTGCAGTGCTTTTAAAACTGCTGCCTGTGGACCCCCTGGGAATGTGCCACGGACCCCTGGGGGTCCTCGGACCCCAGTTTGGGAAACACTGGTCTAGGTGGTTAGAAGACTGCATACATAGTGGATAGGGGTTTGAAGCAGTCCATGTGTTAACGCCTGGCTCAGTGCATGAATACTTATGCACTGACTGAATGATTAGAGTACTGCAAAGATAGTATCTTGGTGAATTTATAAGTATTTGAGTTTTCGCACAGTGAATGGATTAGTACATGATGCTGAATAGGTCACTAGAGGACTGCAAAGGGAGTTACAGGGTGTTTCCTGGAAGTGTATGGATACTGACTAGCGAATTGAAAATGTGAATGACAAGTGTATAGTATGTTAGAAGACTGCATGCATACTGCATAGACATTTGAAACAATCTATGTGATAATGTATGTTTCACAACATGAGGACTTGGAAACTGACTAAATCATCAGACTACTACTAGGTTAGTTCCTGGGTAAAACTTTAAAATTTTCAGTTCTGGCACAGTGAATAGAATAGTACATGGTACTGCACTTTAGTGTCAAACCCTGACTCATTTTATCAATGCATAAGCAAAGAATAGCTTCTAAAGCTACTAAAACTTGACAGCATGACCGATTTTAAAACAGTTATTTGTCATCAAATACACTATGTTACCAAATGCTTCTCTCACAATCCTTACCCAAATGTACACAGACTCACAGTGTGATTTTAGACAAGCAACACTAATCCCTAGCAGTTTACCAAAACTCATTCACTAGTCTAGAAGAGTTAATGGTACTGCACACAATCTACATATTTCAGGACTGCACTTTTGTGTCAAAGCCTAACTCATTTAATCAACGCATAAGCAAAGACTGGCTTCTAATCCTACTAAAACTTGACAACATGACAGGTTTTAAAACAGTTATCTGTCAGCAAATACATGATGTTACCAAATGCTTCTCTCACAGTGATCCCAAATACACACTAACTCACAGTGTGATTCTAGACAAGCACCACTATCCCTAGCAGTTTACCAAAACTCATTCACTACAGTGCAAGTGGTAAGGGAACTGCACACAATCTACATATTTCAGGACTGCACTTTTCTGTCAAAGCCTGACTCATTTAATCAAAGCACAAGCCATAACTGTCTTCTAATGCTACTAAAACTTCACAACATGACAGGTTAAAACAGTTATCTGTCAGTAAATACACGATGTTACCAAATGCTTCTCTCACAGTGGTTCCCAAATGCACACAGACTCACAGTGTGATTCTAGACAACAACCACTATCCCTAGGAGTTTACCAAAACCTATTCACTACTATGGAAGTGGTAAGGGAACTGAACACAATCTATATATTTCAGGACTGCACTTTTCTGTCAAAGCCTGACTCATTTAATCAAAGCATAAGCCATAACTGTCTTCTAATGCTACTAAAACTTCACAACATGGCAGGTTAAAACAGTTATCTGTCAGCAAATACACGATGTTACCAAATGCTTCGCTCACAGTGGTTCCCAAATACACACAGACTCACAGTGTGATTGTAGACAAGAACCACTATTCCTTGGAGTTTATCAAAACGTATTCACTACTGTGGAAGGGGTAAGGGGACTGCACACAAGCTACATATTTCAGGACTGCACTTTTGTGTCAAAGCCTGACTCATTTAATCAAAGCATAAGCAAAAACTGCCTTCGAATGCTACTAAAACTTGACAACATGACAGGTTTTAAAACAGGCATCTGTCAGCAAATACACAATGTTACCAAATGCTTCTCTCAAAGTGGTTCCCAAATGCACACAGACTCACAGTGTGATTCTAGACAACAACCACTATCCCTAGGAGTTTACCAAAACTTATTCACTACTATGGAAGTGGTAAGGGAACTGCACACAATCTACATATTTTAGGACTGCACTTTTCTGTCAAAGCCTGACTCATTTAATCAAAGCATAAGCCATAACTGTCTTCTAATGCTACTAAAACTTCACAGCATGACAGGTTAAAACAGTTATCTGTCAGCAAATACACGATGTTACCAAATGCTTCTCTCACAGTGGTTCCCAAATACACACAGACTCACAATGTGATTCTAGACAAGCACCACTATCCCTAGGAGTTTACCAAAACTCATTCACTACAGTGCAAGTGGTAAGGCAACTGCACACAATCTACATATTTCAGTACTGCACTTTAGTGTCAAAGCAAGAATCATTTTATCAATGCATAACCAAAGACTGGCTTCTAATGCTACTAAAACTTGACAACATGACACGTTTTAAAAGAGTTAGCTGCTAAAAAATACACAATATTACCAAATGCTTCTCTCACAGTGGTTCCCAAATGCACAGACTCACAGTGTGATTCTAGACAAGCACCACTATCCCTAGGAGTTTACCAAAAATCATTCACTACTGTGGAACTGATAAGGGAACTGCACACAATCTACATATTTCAGGACTGCACTTTTCTGTCAAAGGCGGACTCATTTAATCAAAGCATAAGCCATAACCGTCTTCTAAAGCTATTAAAACTTCACAACATGGCAGGTTAAAACAGTTATCTGTCAGCAAATACACGATGTTACCAAATGCTTCTCTCACAGTGATCCCAAATACACACTAACTCACAGTGTGATTCTAGACAAGCACCACTATCCCTAGGAGTTTACCAAAACTCATTCACTACAGTGCAAGTCAAGTGGTAAGGGAACTGCACACAATCTACATATTTCAGGACTGCACTTTTGTGTCAAAGCCTGACTCATTTAATCAAAGCACAAGCCATAACTGTCTTCTAATGCTACTAAAACTTCACAGCATGACAGGTTAAAACAGTTATCTGTCAGTAAATACACGATGTTACCAAATGCTTCTCTCACAGTGGTTCCCAAATGCACAGACTCACAGTGTGATTCTAGACAAGCACCACTATCCCTAGGAGTTTACCAAAAATCATTCACTACTGTGGAACTGATAAGGGAACTGCACACAATCTACATATTTCAGGACTGCACTTTTCTGTCAAAGGCGGACTCATTTAATCAAAGCATAAGCCATAACCGTCTTCTAAAGCTATTAAAACTTCACAACATGGCAGGTTAAAACAGTTATCTGTCAGCAAATACACAATGTTACCAAATGCTTCTCTCACAGTGATCCCAAATACACACTAACTTACAGTGTGATTCTAGACAAGCACCACTATCCCTAGGAGTTTACCAAAACTCATTCACTACAGTGCAAGTCAAGTGGTAAGGGAACTGCACACAATCTACATATTTCAGGACTGCACTTTTGTGTCAAAGCCTGACTCATTTAATCAAAGCACGAGCCATAACTGTCTTCTAATGCTACTAAAACTTCACAGCATGACAGGTTAAAACAATTATCTGTCAGCAAATACACGATGTTACCAAATGCTTCTCTCACAGTGGTTCCCAAATACACACAGACTCACAGTGTGATTCTAGACAAGCACCACTATCCCTAGGAGTTTACCAAAACTCATTCACTACAGTGCAAGTGGTAAGGCAACTGCACACAATCTACATATTTCAGTACTGCACTTTAGTGTCAAAGCAAGAATCATTTTATCAATGCATAACCAAAGACTGGCTTCTAATGCTACTAAAACTTGACAACATGACACGTTTTAAAAGAGTTAGCTGCTAAAAAATACACAATATTACCAAATGCTTCTCTCACAGTGGTTCCCAAATGCACAGACTCACAGTGTGATTCTAGACAAGCACCACTATCCCTAGGAGTTTACCAAAAATCATTCACTACTGTGGAACTGATAAGGGAACTGCACACAATCTACATATTTCAGGACTGCACTTTTCTGTCAAAGGCGGACTCATTTAATCAAAGCATAAGCCATAACTGTCTTCTAAATCTACTAAAACTTCACAACATGGCAGGTTAAAACAGTTATCTGTCAGCAAATACACGATGTTACCAAATGCTTCTCTCACAGTGATCCCAAATACACACTAACTCACAGTGTGATTCTAGACAAGCACCACTATCCCTAGGAGTTTACCAAAACTCATTCACTACAGTGCAAGTGGTAAGGGAACTGCACACAATCTACATATGTCAGTACTGCACTTTAGTGTCAAAGCAAGAATCATTTTATCAATGCATAACCAAAGACTGGCTTCTAATGCTACTAAAACTTGACAACATGACACGTTTTAAAAGAGTTAGCTGCTACAAAATACACAATATTACCAAATGCTTCTCTCACAGTGATCCCAAATACACATTAACTCACAGTGTGATTCTAGACAAGCGCCACTATCCCTAGGAGTTTACCAAAACTCATTCACTACAGTGCAAGTCAAGTGGTAAGGGAACTGCACACAATCTACATATTTCAGGACTGCACTTTTGTGTCAAAGCCTGACTCATTTAATCAAAGCATAAGCAAAAACTGCCTTCTAATGCTACTAAAACTTGACAACAAGACAGCTTTTAAAACATTTATCTGTGAGCAAGTACACAATGTTACTAAATGCTTCTCTCACAGTGGTTCCCAAATGCACACATACTCACTGTGTGATTCTAGACAAACAAAACTATCCCTTGCACTATACCACAACACATTTCTTCATCTAGAAGAAGTACTACATTTTAGTATAGAAACATACCATAACTCATTTCACAAATTCATAAACAATGACTGGTTTCTAATTCTACCAAAAGATAAAAACTGCACAGTTATCTGTCTGCAAACACATGAAAAACACAAATGCTTATCACAGAATGGTTTCTACATGCATACACACTGTCAATAAGATTGTAGAGAAAAAAAAGTACTCCCTACACTTTAGCAGGAGAAAATCATTAGTCTGATTAAAATCAAAATAGTCTACATACATCCCCTCAAAATTAAATAACTCATCTTTCAAGTTGTTTTGTAGATTAAGAAGTATATCAGTCACTCACCATATTTTCTTTTACAGAATCTCTACACTGTGCACCTCTCAGCAAAAACAAAGAATGGAAAAGTTTCCCTTTCATTTACCACACATATACATGTAAACATCAAATCACAAACCTTTTCTCATAAACTCAAAATCAAACACACATTTCTAGTGGTTAAACATTTCAACCCTTTCCAACTGAAATACATTTCAACCCTTCCCCCAATCTGCCTTCTGCCTGTTACCATAGAAACAGGTCATGGAACACTGCACTGAGCACACAGGTCAGAAGTTCAACACACAATGTTGCTAAACAAGAGAGGAAGTGTGCTTTGTTAACCAATAAGAATCATACCTTTAAAAAACAGAAATATACACCCTACCTTTCAGTGTACAAAGTAGTCACACAACCAATGATTTCTTGTCTTTTTAAAAAAAAAACATTTCCGTGGATCCGCGCACCCAACGCGATAGGATGCGCGCACCGTGCACGCATTTCGCCATTTTTTTTTTTAAAAGGGGACCCCCTAAGCACCTCTAGAGGGTCAGAGTATTTCCGCCCTGCCCCCTTTATATGTTTTACACACTTATTCCCCTTGCTTCTTCAGCCTCGCTTCTACCGAGGCAGAAAATGTCCGCCAACAGTTCCTGGTTTTGAATGTAGACAGACACTCGATAGCCAATTAACACTCAGCGCACGATCGGGAGGGTGCGCGCTCGGTTCGGGGAGGGTGCGCTTACGGTGCGGGTAGGGTCCGCGGATCCTCCCCGGCCATAGATATATATGTACTTTTAACTCTAATTTTATCAAGAACTACTGAACGGATTCACACCATTTATGCAAAAGGCACGAGTCTGAATTGAGGACTTCCTCCTTGCCAAATTTGGTGGCATTCCGTTCAGCTGTTCGGGCTGTAACTGTGACAACAGATCCTATGAGAAATTGCATGGGGAAAATGTGTTTTGGGACCCCCCTTTTTTCTTGGCCCCCGCTTGACGAATCACCATGAAACTTTCAGGGTAGGAGCGGAGCGGAGCTGGCCAAATGTTTGGAAAATTTTGCGAGGATTCATCAACCGGCGCCAGACTTATTGGGAATAGAATGTTGCGGATTTCCTATGGAACTTGGTCCTAACTATAACTATCTACTGGCGACCGCCAGTAGATAATATATATATATATTATAATCAACGCCCGGGTCAAACACCACAGGAAGATGCTAACTCAGAGTTACGTGGAAAACTTTGCTTTACTTCCAACAAGACATATTTAGGTCATCCCTGTGGTCTTGATCCCATGTACATGTTAGATGAATCTCAGTGCTTATCTCACCCGTTAATGAAAACCAACAGTGGACTATGAGTATAGAAACAGAAGATACTGCATACAAAACAAAATTCATACACCACAAAATTACATCTGTTAGTCAATAAACATGATATTGTGGAAAGATAAATAAATCATGATACTCTGCTCTGTGAAATAATGATTGGTCAATAATCATAGTAATGAAATAGAACATGCCCTGAAACCCACAGTCAGCGGGCTAGTTGTTGAAATGGTCATAATACAACACATCAGTAGTGAAGGAAACATTAGAAAAACATTAGAAAAAACATTAGAAAAATAGACGTCCCAATGCTGATCCCCACGTCTTGCATGTGAGGGCTGCGGGTGGGGTGCCTGAAAATAGAAAGTGTATACTGTCTGTGGTCGGGACCCGTTCATAGCACAGGTACCCAAGGGAACTCGGCACAATGCATGCTTGGAACTGGAGTGCGACCAAGTTCAACTGAGAGCGCAGACGTATCAAAGTAGCTAGATACCAGTGTGCATCTGTCTTGGTGACTAAACTACTAAAGGTATCAGTCAACACAACCTTTAAGGTTTTTATCAATGTGGTCAGTGTAAAGCATTCAGAGGGAGCAACATCATCAAGATCTGCACCACTTGTAACGGGAACATACGCAACATTGATCAGTTTCTAACGTGCAGCTTAAGATACATGGGCAGGACTGTGTTTGCAGCAAAAAGAGAGTCTTGGAACACCTCAGGGCCATTGAGCAGAATGACACCAGATACCCCGTGACTAGACATTTTCAGAACAAACACTGTGGCGACCGTAATTTACTCACTTTCTTCATCCTTGAACAAATTCCAATGTGCCCAAAAGGTGAGGATCATGTTCTGAGGATGAGAAAGAGGAAGTCACAGTTGATCATTGATCTTAACACACTCCACGCTGACGGGCTCAACCAGGACGACAAATTAAATGTCCACTTATATAAAGACTGATGCTATGCAACACAATGCCTCTCATGTGCATTTCTGTGGCAGGGTGTTCAGTGCACTCCTCTGTACTAATCATTGTTCATTGTATGTTTTTTACAGGAGAAAAGAAAGACACACTTGAGGGCATGGCATACACCTTCGCTGAATAAGTGCCCTGCCCATTTTCTTCATCAACTGTCATGATGGTCTCTCACGTCTCAGATGACGTTGGTTGCACTTTTGAGTTTTTTTACACGTTGTGTTTGCATAATGTTTCTGAATAGAGTTGTACACATGTGACCATACATTTTAGTGAATCCGTAGTCATAGTATCATTATGCTACATGGCAGTTGCTCTACCCAAGACTTTATCACTGGATTTACATTTGGGTCACTGTGCCCACCTTTGCGCCTTATGAAGAGTTTCGCTGTACCATTTTGCTCCCACAGGGTTTCTGACATGCAGCATTTTTGTTTGTCATTCCTGGGACACATCATTAAACACTACATGGCCATTGGTGTGTTTCACATGGTATCAATCATGAATGAATGAATGAATGAAATTATATTTGTATAGCGCTTAGCTACCCTGAGACCTCCTCGCGCTTGCGGAGCGGAGAGAACTAAGGAGAGAGAGATTCACGCTAGTGTGCTGAGAGAAAGAGGTGTGTTTTAAGCAGTTTCCGGAAAATCGACAGATCAGGTTCTCCTCGGAGGGTGGGGAGGAGGGCATTCCAAAGGTTGGAGGCATTCAGAGAGAATGAGCGTCCACCCCACCTAGATCTTCGGACTTTCAGGGGCGTGGCAAGAAAAGCAGAACTGGAGCGAAGAGTCCTGGGGGTTGATAGGGGGTGACCAAGGACTGAATAATGTGAGAGCCGGTTTTCCAAATAGCTTTGTGGGATAAGCACATAGCTTTGAAATGGATCCTTGCTCGGATGGGCAGCCAGTGGAGATTCCTTAAAGCAGGCTTTGCTGTTTGTCTATGGGGAATCTGGAGCAATTGGCGCGCTGCACAGTTTTGGATTACTTGAAGTCTATGGAGAGGGGCACCCAGATATAGTGCGTTCCCATAATCCAGGCGGGACAGTATCAGGGCCTGTACCATAATTCTCCTAGCCTGAAAAGGGAGCAGGGGAAGAATTGTCCTGAGCATCCGCATCAGACCAAAGCAAGTAGCAGAGAGCTTGGTGGCCTGATGGTTGAAGCAGAGGGAGCTGTCGAGCCATATGCCAAGGCTTTTGATCTGTTGCTTAGGGATGGGCATGGGGCCAAGACAAGTCGGCCAGATGAGTGACAAGGTGGGTGATGGAATTTTACCCAAGAACATAAGTTCGGTCTTGTCCCCATTTAGTTTGAGATGGGAACGGTTCATCCATTGGGCTACCGCCTCTAGGCAGGACCCTAGAGCGCAGGATGAGCCCTCAGGGTGGTTTAGTGCCACCACCAGGTGGGTGTCGTCTGCGTAGGTAATGATTTTTATGCCGAATGGGAGGACTATCTCAGCTAATGGGGTCATATAGGAATTAAAAAGCGTGGGGCTCAGGGACGAACCCTGTGGAACCCCAAAGCTAAGTGGCCATTGATTGGATGTGGAGGTCCCCTCAAAGACTTGGAAGAATCGATCCTTTAAAAAGGACTGAAGCCAAGTGAGGGCCATCTTTACCACTCCCATGTCTTCCAGCCGCTGGAGTAGGATGTTATGGTTAACAGTGTCAAAGGCGGCACTGAGGTCTAAAAGGATGATAGCTGCCGAGCCGCCCTGATCCAGAAGTCTTCTGGCTTCTTCAGTCACTGCTAGCAGGGCCGTCTATGTGCCTAACTGAGGGTGGAACCCTGTTTGAGAGACATGAAGCAAGTTGTTAGATTGCAGGTAGTGGACTAATGTGGAATTAATATGTCTTTCAATTAGTTTGCTCAGCCAAGGGAGGAGAGAGATGGGGCGATAGTTGGCCATATTAGAACGATCGAGGTTGGATTTTTTTAGGAGGGCTCTGACCTGAGCACATTTCCAAGTCCGAGGCACTATGCTGAAGGAGATGGAGGAGTTTAATACGTCTAGGATGACTGGGCCAATAGTATTGTAAACAAGTGAAAGGTGTTGTGGAGGGGCGGGGTCCGTTGGACAACCAGAAGTTACCCTGGATAGAAGAATGTCCAGGGATTTTGCGTCGAGTAGAGGGAATTCTCCTAGAAAGCTCTTTGTTTTGGCTCCAGTGCTAGGAACGGTAGGCTCAGGCACAGAAGGAGAAAAAGGCAAACATATCAACTGAATTTTATGATGGAAATATTCAGCTAGATCATTGCAGTTCTGTGGGGCTTCCTCCTCTTTGGGGGGTTCCTGCGGTAGGGAGGACAGAGATTTGGCAATTCGAAAAATCTCTTTAGGAGCATTGGCAGCTGCATTGATCTTTTCCTCATAGAAGTTTATTTGTGCCATTTTGGTCTCTGCTTTTTAGGTCCTTATTGCTTCTCTATAATCAATTTTCCTATCTTCCTCATAATTCTGTCTCCATCTCCTTTCCAATTGTCTGCAGGACTGTTTGAGTTTCCTTAACTTAGGAGTAAACCATGGAGCAGATTTTTCCCTGATTCTTTTGTGGGATGTTTTTTTTGGCAAGAGCGTATCCAGTGAGGTAAGGATCCATGAGTTGAAATTATTATTTGCCAACTCAGGGTTAGGGTCGTAGTGAGGTCTAGTGGCATTAAGGACATTGGACCATTGGCTAGCAGAGAGATTCGACCATTTCCTCTCAAGAATCAAAGTGATCTTCTGAGGGGGGTTAGGGGCCCAGGTCTCCCAGATCAGGGGAACTAGCGAATGGTCGGTCCAAGGGAGGGGGATAGGGGCTCCAACCGATAGCTTCTGAACATTGCTAAACACTGGGTCAAGGAGATGGCCTTTATCATGAGTCGGGGCAAAGCCTTTCTGTTTGATTTGAAGAGCAGTTAGGCAGGTTGATAACTCAATGGCCAGTTGGTTGGAGAGATCATCCAGGTGGATGTTGAGGTCACCGAGAATTGTGAAGTTTGCTGAGGACAGAGCTAGATCTGCCACAAATATGGGGAGAGAATTGAGAAATTGGCCAATGGGTCCTAGGGGACGGTAAAGTAAAAGACCTGAGAAGGTGCAGGTCGGTGAGATTTCTAGAGAGAAATGCATGCTTTCGCAATCAAGTGGGCCATCCAAAGAGGACCGGCAGCTAAGATTGTCTATATATATTATAGCTAGTCCCCCACCTCTTATGTATAAGATAGCCAGGATATAGGGTTTGGATGATGACTGGATTGGATTCGTCGTGTAACCAGGTTTCCGTCAGGAATAAGACGTCTGGTTTAAGGTCATCTAACAAAAGTTGAAGTTCCGTAGAATGTCTAGGGAGGGAACGAAAGTTCAGGAGGAACAGTTTCAAGGGAGGGCCAGGTGTGGGAGCATCCTTCCAGCATGGCTGAAGTTTATAGCTACAAAAGGAGCAGCCGGAGGGCTTGTTGGCGATTTTCATAGAATGTAAGCAGTTAATTCCGGTGGCTCCCCTCAGAGCCGTGAGTGACTGGGCACTGTAGCAGAGAATATTATGAGAGCATGTCAGGGGTCGTGGCCCTAGGTCCCGGCAGGGCGCGGACGGGCGCAGATGGGCTTGCCTTTGGCACGCCTTTGGCGCGCCCACTGCGCGCGTCCGCTGCGCGAAGGAATCTGCATCCGGTTAAGTAGCCAGGCAGCGCGAAGGCTAGAGCGCTACCTGTACCGGAAGTGACCCGCCCTGGGAGGGTCTCCGAGCAGCCCTCCGCTCAACGGCACTTGCCGAGTCGGACCGGGGCTAAGGAGCACTCAGTGATGGAAGATTAGGCTGGTAAGTGTGCAAAATAGCAAGTGGCACTTAGGCAGCAGCGTGTGAAGAAGGTTATAACAATAAGATGTGGGCACAACACAAAGGCTAAAACGATAAAAACAGGAGCTTTAGGCAGCTGGCGGCATTACCTCTCGATCAGGCTCTGCGCGCATCCGCTGCGCGAAGGAATCTGCATCCGGTTAAGTAGCCAGGCAGCGCGAAGGCTAGAGCGCTACCTGTACCGGAAGTGACCCGCCCTGGGAGTGTCTCCGAGCAGCCCTCCGCTCAATGGGACTTGCCGAGTCGGACCGGGGCTAAGGAGCACTCAGTGATGGAAGATTAGGCCGGTAAGTGTGCAAAATAGCAAGTGGCACTTAGGCAGCAGCGTGTGAAGAAGGTTATAACAATAAGATGTGGGTACAACACAAATGCTAAAACGATAAAAACAGGAGCTTTAGGCAGCCAGCGGCATTACCTCTCGATCAGGGTCTGCGCGCGTCCGCTGCGCGAAGGAATCTGCATCTGGTTAAGTAGCCAGGCAGCGGGAAGGCTAGAGCGCTACCTGTACCGGAAGTGACCCGCCCTGGGAGTGTCTCCGAGCAGCCCTCCGCTCAACGGCACTTGCCGAGTCGGACCGGGGCTAAGGAGCACTCAGTGATGGAAGATTGGGCCGGTAAGTGTGCAAAATAGCAAGTGGCACTTAGGCAGCAGCGTGTGAAGAAGGTTATAACAATAAGATGTGGGCACAACACAAATGCTAAAACAATAAAAACAGGAGCTTTAGGCAGCTAGCGGCATTACCTCTCGATCAGGTTTCTGCGCACGTCCGCCGCGCAAAGGAATCTGCATCCGGTTAAGTAGCAAGGCAGCGCGAAGGCTAGAGCGCTACCTGTACCGGAAGTGACCCGCCCTGGGAGTGTCTCCGAGCAGCCCTCCGCTCAATGGGACTTGCCGAGTCGGACCGGGGCTAAGGAGCACTCAGTGATGGAAGATTAGGCCGGTAAGTGTGCAAACTAGCAAGTGACACTTAGGCAGCAGCGTGTGAAGAAGGTTATAACAATAAGATGTGGGCACAACACAAATGCTAAAACGATAAAAACAGGAGCTTTAGTCAGCTAGCGGCATTACCTCTCGATCAGGCTCTGCGCGCGTCCGCTGCGCGAAGGAATCTGCATCCGGTTAAGTAGCCAGGCAGCGCGAATGCTAGAGCGCTACCTGTACCAGAAGTGACCCGCCCTGGGAGTGTCTCCGAGCAGCCCTCTGCTCAACGGCACTTGCCGAGTCGGACCGGGGCTAAGGAGCACTCAGTGATGGAAGATTAGGCCGGTAAGTGTGCAAAATAGCAAGTGGCATTTAGGCAGCAGCGTGTGAAGAAGGTTATAACAATAAGATGTGGGTACAACACAAATGCTAAAACGATAAAAACAGGAGCTTTTGGCAGCTAGCGGCATTACCTCTCGATCAGGCTCTGCGCGCGTCAGCTGCACGAAGGAATCTGCATCTGGTTAAGTAGCCAGGCAGCGCGAAGGCTAGAGCGCTACCTGTACCGGAAGTGACCCGCCCTGGGAGTGTCTCCGAGCAGCCCTCCGCTCAATGGGACTTGCCGAGTCGGATCGGGGCTAAGGAGCACTCAGTGATTGAAGATTAGGCCGGTAAGTGTGCAAACTAGCAAGTGGCACTTAGGCAGCAGCGTTTGAAGAAGGTTATAACAATAAGATGTGGGCCCAACACAAATGCTAAAACGATAAAAACAGGAGCTTTAGGCAGCTAGCGGCATTACCTCTCGATCAGGCTCTGCGCGCGTCCGCTGCGCGAAGGAATCTGCATCCGGTTAAGTAGCCAGGCAGCGCGAAGGCTAGAGCGCTACCTGTACCGGAAGTGACCCGTCCTGGGAGTGTCTCCGAGCAGCCCTCCGCTCAACGGCACTTGCAGAGTCGGACCGGGGCTAAGGAGCACTCAGTGATAGAAGATTAGGCCGATAAGTGTGCAAAATAGCAAGTGCCTCTTAGGTAGCAGCATGTGAAGAAGGTTATAACAATAAGATGTGGGCCCAACACAAATGTTAAAACGATAAAAACAGGAGCTTTAGGCAGCTAGCGGCATTACCTCTCGATCAGGCTCTGCGCGCGTCCGCTGCACGAAGGAATCTGCATCCGGTTAAGTAGCCTGGCAGCGTGAAGGCTAGAGCGCTACCTGTACCGGAAGTGACCCGTCCTGGGAGTGTCTCCGTGCAGCCCTCCGCTCAACGGCACTTGCAGAGTCGGACCGGGGCTAAGGAGCACTCAGTGATAGAAGATTAGGCCGGTAAGTGTGCAAAATAGCAAGTGGCACTTAGGTAGCAGCGTGTGAAGAAGGTTATAACAATAAGATGTGGGCCCAACACAAATGCTAAAACGATAAAAACAGGAGCTTTAGGCAGCTAGCGGCATTACCTCTCGATCAGGCTCTGCGCGCGTCCGCTGCACGAAGGAATCTGCATCCGGTTAAGTAGCCTGGCAGCGTGAAGGCTAGAGCGCTACCTGTACCGGAAGTGACCCGCCCTGGGAGTGTCTCCGAGCAGCCCTCCGCTCAACGGCACTTGCCGAGTCGGACCGGGGCTAAGGAGCACTCAGTGATGGAAGATTGGGCCGGTAAGTGTGCAAAATAGCAAGTGGCACTTAGGCAGCAGCGTGTGAAGAAGGTTATAACAATAAGATGTGGGCACAACACAAATGCTAAAACAATAAAAACAGGAGCTTTAGGCAGCTAGCGGCATTACCTCTCGATCAGGTTTCTGCGCACGTCCGCCGCGCAAAGGAATCTGCATCCGGTTAAGTAGCAAGGCAGCGCGAAGGCTAGAGCGCTACCTGTACCGGAAGTGACCCGCCCTGGGAGTGTCTCCGAGCAGCCCTCCGCTCAATGGGACTTGCCGAGTCGGACCGGGGCTAAGGAGCACTCAGTGATGGAAGATTAGGCCGGTAAGTGTGCAAACTAGCAAGTGGCACTTAGGCAGCAGCGTGTGAAGAAGGTTATAACAATAAGATGTGGGCACAACACAAATGCTAAAACGATAAAAACAGGAGCTTTAGTCAGCTAGCGGCATTACCTCTCGATCAGGCTCTGCGCGCGTCCGCTGCGCGAAGGAATCTGCATCCGGTTAAGTAGCCAGGCAGCGCGAATGCTAGAGCGCTACCTGTACCAGAAGTGACCCGCCATGGGAGTGTCTCCGAGCAGCCCTCTGCTCAACGGCACTTGCCGAGTCGGACCGGGGCTAAGGAGCACTCAGTGATGGAAGATTAGGCCGGTAAGTGTGCAAAATAGCAAGTGGCATTTAGGCAGCAGCGTGTGAAGAAGGTTATAACAATAAGATGTGGGTACAACACAAATGCTAAAACGATAAAAACAGGAGCTTTTGGCAGCTAGCGGCATTACCTCTCGATCAGGCTCTGCGCGCGTCAGCTGCACGAAGGAATCTGCATCTGGTTAAGTAGCCAGGCAGCGCGAAGGCTAGAGCGCTACCTGTACCGGAAGTGACCCGCCCTGGGAGTGTCTCCGAGCAGCCCTCCGCTCAATGGGACTTGCCGAGTCGGATCGGGGCTAAGGAGCACTCAGTGATTGAAGATTAGGCCGGTAAGTGTGCAAACTAGCAAGTGGCACTTAGGCAGCAGCGTTTGAAGAAGGTTATAACAATAAGATGTGGGCCCAACACAAATGCTAAAACGATAAAAACAGGAGCTTTAGGCAGCTAGCGGCATTACCTCTCGATCAGGCTCTGCGCGCGTCCGCTGCGCGAAGGAATCTGCATCCGGTTAAGTAGCCAGGCAGCGCGAAGGCTAGAGCGCTACCTGTACCGGAAGTGACCCGTCCTGGGAGTGTCTCCGAGCAGCCCTCCGCTCAACGGCACTTGCAGAGTCGGACCGGGGCTAAGGAGCACTCAGTGATAGAAGATTAGGCCGATAAGTGTGCAAAATAGCAAGTGGCACTTAGGTAGCAGCATGTGAAGAAGGTTATAACAATAAGATGTGGGCCCAACACAAATGCTAAAACGATAAAAACAGGAGCTTTAGGCAGCTAGCGGCATTACCTCTCGATCAGGCTCTGCGCGCGTCCGCTGCACGAAGGAATCTGCATCCGGTTAAGTAGCCTGGCAGCGTGAAGGCTAGAGCGCTACCTGTACCGGAAGTGACCCGCCCTGGGAGTGTCTCCGAGCAGCCCTCCGCTCAACGGCACTTGCCGAGTCGGACCGGGGCTAAGGAGCACTCAGTGATGGAAGATTAGGCCGGTAAGTGTGCAAAATAGCAAGTGGCACTTAGGCAGCAGCGTGTGAAGAAGGTTATAACAATAAGATGTGGGCACAACACAAATGCTAAAACAATAAAAACAGGAGCTTTAGGCAGCTAGCGGCATTACCTCTCGATCAGGTTTCTGCGCACGTCCGCCGCGCAAAGGAATCTGCATCCGGTTAAGTAGCAAGGCAGCGCGAAGGCTAGAGCGCTACCTGTACCGGAAGTGACCCGCCCTGGGAGTGTCTCCGAGCAGCCCTCCGCTCAATGGGACTTGCCGAGTCGGACCGGGGCTAAGGAGCACTCAGTGATGGAAGATTAGGCCGGTAAGTGTGCAAACTAGCAAGTGGTACTTAGGCAGCAGCGTGTGAAGAAGGTTATAACAATAAGATGTGGGCACAACACAAATGCTAAAACGATAAAAACAGGAGCTTTAGTCAGCTAGCGGCATTACCTCTCGATCAGGCTCTGCGCGCGTCCGCTGCGCGAAGGAATCTGCATCCGGTTAAGTAGCCAGGCAGCGCGAATGCTAGAGCTCTACCTGTACCAGAAGTGACCCGCCCTGGGAGTGTCTCCGAGCAGCCCTCTGCTCAACGGCACTTGCCGAGTCGGACCGGGGCTAAGGAGCACTCAGTGATGGAAGATTAGGCCGGTAAGTGTGCAAAATAGCAAGTGGCATTTAGGCAGCAGCGTGTGAAGAAGGATATAACAATAAGATGTGGGTACAACACAAATGCTAAAACGATAAAAACAGGAGCTTTTGGCAGCTAGCGGCATTACCTCTCGATCAGGCTCTGCGCGCGTCAGCTGCATGAAGGAATCTGCATCTGGTTAAGTAGCCAGGCAGCGCGAAGGCTAGAGCGCTACCTGTACCGGAAGTGACCCGCCCTGGGAGTGTCTCCGAGCAGCCCTCCGCTCAATGGGACTTGCCGAGTCGGATCGGGGCTAAGGAGCACTCAGTGATTGAAGATTAGGCCGGTAAGTGTGCAAACTAGCAAGTGGCACTTAGGCAGCAGCGTTTGAAGAAGGTTATAACAATAAGATGTGGGCACAACACAAATGTTAAAACGATAAAAACAGGAGCTTTAGTCAGCTAGCGGCATTACCTCTCGAAGAGGCTCTGTGCGCGTCCGCTGCGCAATGGAATCTGCATCCGGTTAAGAAGCCAGGCAGTGTGAAGGCTAGAGCGCTACCTGTACCGGAAGTGACCCGCCCTGGGAGTGTCTCCGAGCAGCCCTCCGCTCAACGGCACTTGCCGAGTCAGACCGGGGCTAAGGAGCACTCAGTGATGGAAGATTAGCCTGGTAAGTGTGCAAAATAGCAAGTGGCACTTAGGCAGCAGCGTGTGAAGAAGGTTATAACAATAAGATGTGGGCACAACACAAAGGCTAAAACGATAAAAACAGGAGCTTTACGCAGCTAGCGGCATTACCTCTCGATCAGGCTCTGCGCGCGTCCGCTGCGCGAAGGAATCTGCATCCGGTTAAGTAGCCAGGCAGCACGAAGGCTAGAGCGCTACCTGTACCGGAAGTGACCCGCCCTGGGAGTGTCTCCGAGCAGCCCTCCGCTCAATGGGACTTGCCGAGTCGGACCGGGGTTAAGGAGCACTCAGTGATGGAAGATTAGGCCGGTAAGTGTGCAAAATAGCAAGTGGCACTTAGGCAGCAGCGTGTGAAGAAGGTTATAACAATAAGATTAGGGTACAACACAAATGCTAAAACGATAAAAACAGGAGCTTTTGGCAGCTAGCGGCATTACCTCTCGATCAGGCTCTGCGCGCGTCCGCTGCACGAAGGAATCTGCATCTGGTTAAGTAGCCAGGCAGCACGAAGGCTAGAGCGCTACCTGTACCGGAAGTGACCCGCCCTGGGAGTGTCTCCGAGCAGCCCTCCGCTCAACGGCACTTGCCGAGTCGGACCGGGGCTAAGGAGCACTCAGTGATGAAATATTAGGCCGGTAAGTGTGCAAACTAGCAAGTGGCACTTAGGCAGCAGCGTGTGAAGAAGGTTATAACAATAAGATGTGGGCACAACACAAATGCTAAAACGATAAAAACAGGAGCTTTAGGCAGCTAGCGGCATTACCTCTCGATAAGGCTCTGCGCGCGTCCGCTGCGCGAAGGAATCTGCATCCGGTTAAGTAGCCAGGCAGCGCGAAGGCTAGAGCGCTACCTGTACCGGAAGTGACCCGTCCTGGGAGTGTCTCCGAGCAGCCCTCCGCTCAATGGCACTTGCAGAGTCGGACCGGGGCTAAGGAGCACTCAGTGATAGAAGATTAGGCCGGTAAGTGTGCAAAATAGCAAGTGGCACTTAGGTAGCAGCGTGTGAAGAAGGTTATAACAATAAGATGTGGGCACAACACAAATGCTAAAACGATAAAAACAGGAGCTTTAGGCAGCTAGCGGCATTACCTCTCGATCAGGCTCTGCGCGCGTCCGCTGCGCGAAGGAATCTGCATCCGGTTAAGTAGCCTGGCAGCGTGAAGGCTAGAGCGCTACCTGTACCAGAAGTGACCCACCCTGGGAGTGTCTCCGAGCAGCCCTCCGCTCAACGGCACTTGCCGAGTCGGACCGGGGCTAAGGAGCACTCAGTGATGGAAGATTAGGCCGGTAAGTGTGCAAAATAGCAAGTGGCACTTAGGCAGCAGCGTGTGAAGAAGGTTATAACAATAAGATGTGGGCACAACACAAATGCTAAAACAATAAAAACAGGAGCTTTAGGCAGCTAGCGGCATTACCTCTCGATCAGGTTTCTGCGCGCGTCCGCTGCGCGAAGGAATCTGCATCCGGTTAAGTAGCCTGGCAGCGTGAAGGCTAGAGCGCTACCTGTACCGGAAGTGACCCGCCCTGGGAGTGTCTCCGAGCAGCCCTCCGCTCAATGGGACTTGCCGAGTCGGACCGGGGCTAAGGAGCACTCAGTGATGGAAGATTAGGCCGGTAAGTGTGCAAACTAGCAAGTGGCACTTAGGCTGCAGCGTGTGAAGAAGGTTATAACAATAAGATGTGGGCACAACATAAATGCTAAAACGATAAAAACAGGAGCTTTAGTCAGCTAGCGGCATTACCTCTCGATCAGGCTCTGCGCGCGTCCGCTGCGCGAAGGAATCTGCATCCGGTTAAGTAGCCAGGCAGCGCGAATGCTAGAGCGCTACCTGTACCAGAAGTGACCCGCCCTGGGAGTGTCTCCGAGCAGCCCTCCGTTCAATGGGACTTGCCGAGTCGGATCGGGGCTAAGCAGCACTCAGTGATGGAAGATTAGGCCGGTAAGTGTGCAAACTAGCAAGTGGCACTTAGGCAGCAGCGTTTGAAGAAGGTTATAACAATAAGATGTGGGCACAACACAAATGCTAAAACGATAAAAACAGGAGCTTTAGTCAGCTAGCGGCATTACCTCTCGATGAGGCTCTGTGCGCGTCCGCTGCTCAAAGGAATCTGCATCCGGTTAAGTAGCCAGGCAGTGTGAAGGCTAGAGCGCTACCTGTACCGGAAGTGACCTGCCCTGGGAGTGTCTCCGAGCAGCCCTCCGCTCAACGGCACTTGCCGAGTCAGACCGGGGCTAAGGAGCACTCAGTGATGAAAGATTAGGCTGGTAAGTGTGCAAAATAGCAAGTGGCACTTAGGCAGCAGCGTGTGAAGAAGGTTATAACAATAAGATTAGGGCACAACACAAAGGCTAAAACGATAAAAACAGGAGCTTTAGGCAGCTAGCGGCATTACCTCTCGATCACGCTCTGCGCGCGTCCGCTGCGCGAAGGAATCTGCATCCGGTTAAGTAGCCAGGCAGCGCGAAGGCTAGAGCGCTACCTGTACCGGAAGTGACCCGCCCTGGGAGTGTCTCCGAGCAGCCCTCCTCTCAATGGGACTTGCCGAGTCGGATCGGGGCTAAGGAGCACTCAGTGATGGAAGATTTGGCCGGTAAGTGTGCCAAATAGCAAGTGCCTCTTAGGCAGCAGCGTGTGAAGAAGGTTATAACAATAAGATGTGGGCACAGCACAAATGCTAAAACGATAAAAACAGGAGCTTTAGGCAGCTAGCGGCATTACCTCTCGATCAGGCTCTGCGCGCGTCCGCTGCGCAAAGGAATCTGCATCCTGTTAAGTAGCCTGGCAGCGTGAAGGCTAGAGCGCTACCTGTACCGGAAGTGACCCACCCTGGGAGTGTCCCAGAGCAGCCCTCCGCTCAACGGCACTTGCCGAGTCGGACCGGGGCTAAGGAGCACTCAGTGATAGAAGATTAGGCCGGTAAGTGTGCAAAATAGCAAGTGGCACTTAGGCAGCAGCGTGTGAAGAAGGTTATAACAATAAGATGTGGGCAAAACACAAATGCTAAAACAATAAAAACAGGAGCTTTAGGCAGCTAGCGGCATTACCTCTCGCTCAGGTTTGTGCGCGTGTCCGCTGCGCGAAGGAATCTGCATCTGGTTAAGTAGCCTGGCAGCGTGAAGGCTAGAGCGCTACCTGTACCGGAAGTGACCCGCCCTGGGAGTGTCTCCGAGCAGCCCTCCGCTCAATGGGACTTGCCGAGTCGGACCGGGGCTAAGGAGCACTCAGTGATGGAAGATTAGGCCGGTAAGTGTGCAAACTAGCAAGTGGCACTTAGGCAGCAGCGTGTGAAGAAGGTTATAACAATAAGATGTGGGCACAACACAAATGCTAAAACGATAAAAACAGGAGCTTTAGTCAGCTAGCGGCAATACCTCTCGATCAGGCTCTGCGCGCGTCCGCTGCGCGAAGGAATCTGCATCCGGTTAAGTAGCCAGGCAGCGCGAATGCTAGAGCGCTACTTGTACCAGAAGTGACCCGCCCTGGGAGTGTCTCCGAGCAGCCCTCCGCTCAACGGCACTTGCCGAGTCGGACCGGGGCTAAGGAGCACTCAGTGATGGAAGATTAGGCCGGTAAGTGTGCAAAATAGCAAGTGGCACTTAGGCAGCAGCGTGTGAAGAAGGTTATAACAATAAGATGTGGGCACAACACAAATGCTAAAACGATGAAAACAGGAGCTTTAGGCAGCTAGCGGCATTACCACTCCATCAGGCTCTGCGCGCGTCCGCTGCGCGAAGGAATCTGCATCCGGTTAAGTAGCCTGGCAGCGCGAAGGCTAGAGCACTACCTGTACCGGAAGTGACCCGCCCTGGGAGTGTCTCCGAGCAGCCCTCCGCTTAATTGGACTTGCCGAGTCGGACCGGGGCTAAGGAGCACTCAGTGATGGAAGATTTGGCCGGTAAGTGTGCCAAATAGCAAGTGGCTCGTAGGCAGCAGCGTGTGAAGAAGGTTATAACAATAAGATGTGGGCACAACACAAATGCTAAAACGATAAAAACAGGAGCTTTAGGCAGCTAGCGGCATTACCTCTCGATCAGGCTCTGCGCGCGTCCGCGGCGCGAAGGAATCTGCATCCGGTTAAGTTGCCAGGCAGCGCGAATGCTAGAGCGCTACCTGTACCGGAAGTGACCCGCCCTGGGAGTGTCTCCGAGCAGCCCTCCGCTCAACGGCACTTGCCGAGTGGGACCGGGACTAAGGAGCACTCAGTGATGAAATATTAGGCTGGTAAGTGTGCAAAATAGCAAGTGGCACTTAGGCAGCAGCGTGTGAAGAAGGTTATAACAATAAGATTAGGGCACAACACAAAGGCTAAAACGATAAAAACAGGAGCTTTAGTCAGCTAGCGGCATTACCTCTCGATCAGGCTCTGTGCGCGTCCGCTGCTCAAAGGAATCTGCATCCGGTTAAGTAGCCAGGCAGTGTGAAGGCTAGAGCGCTACCTGTACCGGAAGTGACCTGCCCTGGGAGTGTCTCCGAGCAGCCCTCCGCTCAAAGGGACTTGCCGAGTCGGATCGGGGCTAAGGAGCACTCAGTGATTGAAGATTAGGCCGGTAAGTGTGCAAACTAGCAAGTGGCACTTAGGCAGCAGCGTTTGAAGAAGGTTATAACAATAAGATGTGGGCACAACACAAATGTTAAAACGATAAAAACAGGAGCTTTAGTCAGCTAGCGGCATTACCTCTCGATGAGGCTCTGTGCGCGTCCGCTGCGCAATGGAATCTGCATCCGGTTAAGAAGCCAGGCAGTGTGAAGGCTAGAGCGCTACCTGTACCGGAAGTGACCCGCCCTGGGAGTGTCTCCGAGCAGCCCTCCGCTTAACGGCACTTGCCGAGTCAGACCGGGGCTAAGGAGCACTCAGTGATGGAAGATTAGCCTGGTAAGTGTGCAAAATAGCAAGTGGCACTTAGGCAGCAGCGTGTGAAGAAGGTTATAACAATAAGATGTGGGCACAACACAAAGGCTAAAACGATAAAAACAGGAGCTTTACGCAGCTAGCGGCATTACCTCTCGATCAGGCTCTGCGCGCGTCCGCTGCGCGAAGGAATCTGCATCCGGTTAAGTAGCCAGGCAGCACGAAGGCTAGAGCGCTACCTGTACCGGAAGTGACCCGCCCTGGGAGTGTCTCCGAGCAGCCCTCCGCTCAATGGGACTTGCCGAGTCGGACCGGGGTTAAGGAGCACTCAGTGATGGAAGATTAGGCCGGTAAGTGTGCAAAATAGCAAGTGGCACTTAGGCAGCAGCGTGTGAAGAAGGTTATAACAATAAGATTAGGGTACAACACAAATGCTAAAACGATAAAAACAGGAGCTTTTGGCAGCTAGCGGCATTACCTCTCGATCAGGCTCTGCGCGCGTCCGCTGCACGAAGGAATCTGCATCTGGTTAAGTAGCCAGGCAGCGCGAAGGCTAGAGCGCTACCTGTACCGGAAGTGACCCGCCCTGGGAGTGTCTCCGAGCAGCCCTCCGCTCAACGGCACTTGCCGAGTCGGACCGGGGCTAAGGAGCACTCAGTGATGAAATATTAGGCCGGTAAGTGTGCAAACTAGCAAGTGGCACTTAGGCAGCAGCGTGTGAAGAAGGTTATAACAATAAGATGTGGGCACAACACAAATGCTAAAACGATAAAAACAGGAGCTTTAGGCAGCTAGCGGCATTACCTCTCGATAAGGCTCTGCGCGCGTCCGCTGCGCGAAGGAATCTGCATCCGGTTAAGTAGCCAGGCAGCGCGAAGGCTAGAGCGCTACCTGTACCGGAAGTGACCCGTCCTGGGAGTGTCTCCGAGCAGCCCTCCGCTCAATGGCACTTGCAGAGTCGGACCGGGGCTAAGGAGCACTCAGTGATAGAAGATTAGGCCGGTAAGTGTGCAAAATAGCAAGTGGCACTTAGGTAGCAGCGTGTGAAGAAGGTTATAACAATAAGATGTGGGCACAACACAAATGCTAAAACGATAAAAACAGGAGCTTTAGGCAGCTAGCGGCATTACCTCTCGATCAGGCTCTGCGCGCGTCCGCTGCGCGAAGGAATCTGCATCCGGTTAAGTAGCCTGGCAGCGTGAAGGCTAGAGCGCTACCTGTACCAGAAGTGACCCACCCTGGGAGTGTCTCCGAGCAGCCCTCCGCTCAACGGCACTTGCCGAGTCGGACCGGGGCTAAGGAGCACTCAGTGATGGAAGATTAGGCCGGTAAGTGTGCAAAATAGCAAGTGGCACTTAGGCAGCAGCGTGTGAAGAAGGTTATAACAATAAGATGTGGGCACAACACAAATGCTAAAACAATAAAAACAGGAGCTTTAGGCAGCTAGCGGCATTACCTCTCGATCAGGTTTCTGCGCGCGTCCGCTGCGCGAAGGAATCTGCATCCGGTTAAGTAGCCTGGCAGCGTGAAGGCTAGAGCGCTACCTGTACCGGAAGTGACCCGCCCTGGGAGTGTCTCCGAGCAGCCCTCCGCTCAATGGGACTTGCCGAGTCGGACCGGGGCTAAGGAGCACTCAGTGATGGAAGATTAGGCCGGTAAGTGTGCAAACTAGCAAGTGGCACTTAGGCAGCAGCGTGTGAAGAAGGTTATAACAATAAGATGTGGGCACAACATAAATGCTAAAACGATAAAAACAGGAGCTTTAGTCAGCTAGCGGCATTACCTCTCGATCAGGCTCTGCGCGCGTCCGCTGCGCGAAGGAATCTGCATCCGGTTAAGTAGCCAGGCAGCGCGAATGCTAGAGCGCTACCTGTACCAGAAGTGACCCGCCCTGGGAGTGTCTCCGAGCAGCCCTCCGTTCAATGGGACTTGCCGAGTCGGATCGGGGCTAAGGAGCACTCAGTGATGGAAGATTAGGCCGGTAAGTGTGCAAACTAGCAAGTGGCACTTAGGCAGCAGCGTTTGAAGAAGGTTATAACAATAAGATGTGGGCACAACACAAATGCTAAAACGATAAAAACAGGAGCTTTAGTCAGCTAGCGGCATTACCTCTCGATGAGGCTCTGTGCGCGTCCGCTGCTCAAAGGAATCTGCATCCGGTTAAGTAGCCAGGCAGTGTGAAGGCTAGAGCGCTACCTGTACCGGAAGTGACCTGCCCTGGGAGTGTCTCCGAGCAGCCCTCCACTCAACGGCACTTGCCGAGTCAGACCGGGGCTAAGGAGCACTCAGTGATGAAAGATTAGGCTGGTAAGTGTGCAAAATAGCAAGTGGCACTTAGGCAGCAGCGTGTGAAGAAGGTTATAACAATAAGATTAGGGCACAACACAAAGGCTAAAACGATAAAAACAGGAGCTTTAGGCAGCTAGCGGCATTACCTCTCGATCAGGCTCTGCGCGCGTCCGCTGCGCTGTGGTAAATAAAAATTCCTTTACCGGGACTGAATTTGATACAGGAACATAGTAAAATAGCTCAGTAAAATGAGAGGCAGAATCCGTGATATTAGAGTTTCGGAATGGGCTTTATTCCAAAATGGCCGACTCGAGTCGCGGCCTTCAGGTTCCGTCACCACGGGGGTTCGGGAAGTGAAGTACATACTTTATTGACAAGAAGTAACTTTTATAGTCCATACATTATAATGAAGTGAATACAGTAGGCGTAACAATTGATAAGGAAATTGACGTGTGGTCCGCGTAACCGAAAATGGGTGTAATAATGAGTAAAAAGGAACATGATTGGTTGTGATGTCATGTATAGGTGGATCTATAAGATAATGCTTGGCATGGATGCGCGCGCAGCAGTATGACGTGTAATTGACATGTAACTAGGGGGTGACGGGGACTTGACATTTAGCTCTACATGTGGAGACGAGAAGTCTGGGGGGTCAAGTCAACCTAATCCCAAATCATATCTAACATCCTATGTTTAAAGAACTATGTTATCCATAAAAGAAGGACTCTCGGACAGAATCTATTCTATACTGACTGTGCGTGCGTGTACAAGCGTCTAAGTGTCTACACTGAATGCGAGGGGGTAGGAATATTCCATGGTAACAGGGCTATGAATTACTTGCATGAGGACAGAGAAGTTGGGCCTTTTTGCTTGGTAACTGGAGGAATGTTTACTTAAACTACTAGGCAGGAATGCATCGGCTGAGGGGGAAGCAGATAATTCGAAGGTGAAATACAGTTCTTGGCAGAGAGTAGGCTGATGTCAGGCTTCGTGAGCCGCGCAGAGAATGAGACAAAGTTCATGGTCACAGATGCAGGCTCGGACTGGAGCTTTCAGAGGCAGAAGGCAAGAGGAGTTTTGATGACAGAATCAGGGCCTACTTGCCTGGACTGTAAAGTGGTATAAGTGAACCATATAAAGCCGGTGGCCTTTCATATTTAAGAATGGAATATCCGGCCTATTCATGGCGGATCTGGCAGAGGACATGTTGACGGTGGGCATACATGTATTTGCGTCTTCATAACTGGAACTGGAGGGAACATACATGTACTTGTGACATGCACATAGAACCGTTGGGGTCCAAGATAGGGGACATAACTGACCAGAGAAATCCACATTTCCACATTCCCTCCTTGTCCCCTCCTTGCCCTTCAAGAGATATCAATCTTCATCAATCCATTGATCTGTTCATATAGCATCATTTGTTCTTCTTTCTTCTTCCCGAATCTTGAATGAAATCTCGGTGGTGGAATACATGATGTGGCACACAGACCACAAATCGCTGGTCCACATTGCAGACATAGACAGCAACTGAATAGTATGAGAAGGCCAATACCTAGGAAGGATAGAACTCTCCATCCCCAGGCTGATACCGCATTCCAAAACCAACTGGACCAAGTCCAAGTGCCTGGGTTCTGGTGTATCTGGCTTACAATCTTATGAAGGCGAGTGATGGCTTTATATACAGATGGC
Source organism: Triturus cristatus (assembly GCF_964204655.1). Taxonomy (NCBI): domain Eukaryota; kingdom Metazoa; phylum Chordata; class Amphibia; order Caudata; family Salamandridae; genus Triturus; species Triturus cristatus. Next base: position 649,258,253 of record NC_140587.1, read on the forward strand.
GAATTTTCTGGTATGAATACGCAACAGCTTGATCCGATGACCCTACAAGCTCCGCCCCTATCAGCCAGGATGACGTCAAGGACAAGACGATTTTGAAGCACAACAATCCGCATAGCAGACTGCTCTTCCGTTAAATTGCCTAGGGCGGAAGTAGTCTCATTCACTACTGCTTCAAGGGTTCTAGTTAATCTACGTATCAGCTTACTATTAGTAACAGTACCTATATAGGGAAAGATGCCTTTATTAAAATCTACATACTTATCCCATGCCGTCTCAGTGTAATCGACAATGGGGAGATCTCTCCGTTCTCTGTTGTGTACTAAATGAATATTTCTGTAATAATCAGGAGGAGCTAGGAAAACAGGTGGCAAAAGGAATGCTATGTAGCAGGTACCATCCCAATCTAGAGGTAGACGCATATATGCAGTCTGACCACATATAAAGTAGGAGTGGCGAGAAGCTCTAAATGAAGATTTTCCTTGATCACTGAATTCTACTATAGTAGTGCATTTACTATGGCCCATATGTATGGAACCAACCTTTCTTACACACAATTCACCTTTTGCTGGGAATACTGACATGGTGGGTAAGACTAGCTCAACTTCGGATACGACATTTAGAATCATGAGATTAGGTGTAAAATTACCTAATCCATACACTTCATTTTCTAGATCAGTTCCTGTTCTTTTGGGGCGACCCTCCTTGTCAGGGTAGCAGACTTCGAGTAAAACTAGGTTCAGGTTTCCCCATATCCAATGATCTTGGTAAACTGCTGTGTCTGAGTCTATGGAATTGATTAAACTGAACCATGCTCCACAGGAGCCATTATGTGTGAATGGATGTGGAAAGAAAGGCAGGACTCCTTCATAATTCTGATAGGGAGGGAGTCGGCCACACACCCAACAATTGGTAGCATTACTAGTCTGATGGGAATGATGTAACATACTAATGAAAGTGTTATTGCGCAGCGCAAGTCTATAAGACAATTCATGCGGAGGTAAGTCACTAAAAGAATGTTCAGCAGCAACATTATAAACATGTCTAGAAATAGGGTAATATATGTGCAACAACATACTTGTAATAATTATTAAAAGACTCAATAAAAACAAAATTAATAATGTCACTATGCAGTGGCTACGCAGTGATTTACAATACGCCTGTCGTTTCAACATTTTTCGGGTATTTTCTCTACTCAGGTCCAAGGGATACATGTCAGAGACAATTCAACCGCTTCACCTTGGAGAGGACTTAAACAATCAAATTGCTCGACTGGTTGGGCCTAAGCTTTAGTTTGTAATTTTCAGATTTGTTAGGTTCAACAAAAGGGAGTTTTGTATCAGTCTGTGAGGGAGTGCAGGGCACAATGTCTATATCCGAAGATAGTCCATGAAATTTCTTGATGTGGCTTGAATGAATCCAGCCCTTGCGGCCCTCGATCTTCACGGCTGTTCTTGTGGTCAGCAGGACCAACTTGGGTGCTTTCCACCTGGGCTCCAGCTGAGTCTTTCGGTCGAAATTCCTCACAAAGACAAGATTACCCGGAACAACGTCATGGGGTTTCACCTCAGTGTTGTCGGGAAAGGCTGCAGCTACCTGTGAACGAGAAGATTGTAGTGCAGACATCAAGGAAGCCAAGTAATCTGTCAGCATATTACAGTCAATATCAGTTATTTTGCGTGGTACGGGCGTCCCCCACATATTTGGTGGTCTACCAAAGATCACCTCATACGGGGATAGCCCTGTTCGTGAATGTGCTACCATTCTCATGTAAAAGAGTGCAACTGGTAACGCTACTACCCAGTCGACACCTTTCTCTCTGCATATTTTGGACATTCTAATTTTCAGTATCTGGTTATGTCTTTCTACGAGACCTGCTGCCTCGGGGTGTCGGACACAGTGGAATTTCCACTGATATCCTAACAGAAGTGAAACGTGTTTCATTAATTCGGATGAGAACGGCTGGCCGTTATCTGAGTAAACAGCACGTGGTAAACCGTATCGTGGGAAGAATTCTCGAACCAACTGTTTGGCAGTAGTCGGGGCAGTGTAATCTGAAACCGGGTATGCCTCCGTCCAACGGGACAGAGCGCAAACAACTACGAGAACATATTTGAATCCTCGACATCGTTCCATCTGGATATAGTCCATCTGGAGTACTTCAAAAGGATGATTAGGAGTATGAAATCCACCCTGTTCTACGGGAACGCTTTTTCCTGGGTTGAACTGACAACAGATCATACAGGTACGAACCTTTTGTTTTGCTGCTGCTCGTAAATGTTTATTGAACCAAATGTGTTGAATGCTGTCTAGCATAGCTTTTTCTCCTAAATGTGCTGGACTATGTATAGTGTTAATTATGACTTGGACCATTGAATCAGGAAGGAACCATACAGACTTTTCCTTCATCATCCATCCTTGGTCCGTTTGGATCCCTCCTAATTCAGTCCATTTCTTTATTTCGTCTGGTGTAGCATGTGTCTGTATGTCAATTACGTCAAGAGTAGGATCTTTAACTGTCATACAATGTGTCGGTGTCGGGACTATTGTCTTTGTCATATCGGGGGTTTGAGTTTGAGCAGTCAGTTTAGCTGTTCTGTCGGCTAGGTCATTGCCTTGGGAAATGATATCAGTAACCTTTGTATGGGCCTTACATTTCATAATTGATATTTTAGTGGGTAGATGTATTGCATCTAATAATGCATGAATGAGGGGTCCGTGCTGAATGTGGGCACCGTGGGAAGTTAAATAACCTCTCTCTCGCCACAGCACGCCGAAGTCGTGTACAACTCCGAATGCATAACGTGAGTCAGTGTATATGTTGACTTTTTTATTCATGGCTTGAATACAGGCTTGTGTCAGAGCGATAAGTTCTGCGGCTTGAGCTGACAAAGTGTTTATGCGATTAGTTTCAATGACTTCAGTATCTGTTGTGACTGCGTAAGCGGCTACTAACTCTCCTGTACTTGTTCTCATGCATGAACCATCTACATACAAGGTCAGGTCTGGATCTGGCAATGGGACATCGGTTAAGTCTTGTCTGGGTTTTGTTGTTATTGTAATAACTTCAATACAGTCATGGGCTAGTGGGTCTGTTCCGATTACAGGTAGAAGTGTGGCAGGATTCAATGTGTTACAGCGTCTGATTTCTATATGTGGCTGAAACAATGTAAGTTCATATCCTGTAAGTCGCGCTATAGTCAAGTGTTGTGTTTGCGTTCTATTTACAAGAACCTCTACTGCGTGTGGTACTTGAACTGTCAATGGACGTCCTAACACTATGGCATCGCTTTGTCTGATTGCTAAAGCTGTCGCTGCTACTGATTTCAGGCACGCAGGCAAAGCCTGAGCTACGGGATCTAATGTACTAGAGAAATAGGCACATGGTTTGTGTGCTCCTGCTTGATCCTGTGTGAGTACTGACAAAGCAGTACCTTCGCGTTCTGTAACAAAGAGTGTAAACTGTTTTCTGTAACATGGCGTTGCTAAAACGGGTGCTTGACATAAAGCTTTCTTTAGGCTTTCAAAAGCTTGTGTGTGTTCCTGAGTCCAAGGGAGAACAGTCGATGTGGCTGCCTCCTGTGTGGTTAACTGAATGAGGGGTTTTGCTAGAAATGCATACTGAGGGATCCACTGCCTACAATATGAAGTGAGGCCTATGAAAGCCCGTACTTCCTTTTGTGTCTTGGGTATTGGCATGTTAGCTATTAACTGAATGCGGTCGGGTGTAAGCTGCCTTCCCTCCTTGGACAGCGAGTGACCAAGATAAATAACTCGCTGGACACAGAATTGCAGCTTAGAAGGGGGCACCTTGTGCCCCTTTTCGGCTAGAAATTGTAAAACTGTCAGTGATGCTTTCTCACATTCGGGTTCGCTTCTAGCGGTGATCAGCAGATCATCGACATATTGAAGCAGGGCAGTGTTAGCTGGCATGTGTATACTGTCAAGTTCTCGTTTCAGTGCTTGGCTATAGATGCTGGGGCTTTCTGTAAATCCTTGAGGTGCGCGGGAGAATTTAAAGCTACGCCCATTTAAACTAAATCCGAACAAATATTGGCTTTCCGGATCTATTGGGACGCTGAAGAAGGCATTCTTGAGATCAATTACAGTAAAGAATGTTGCTTCGGAATCAATAGCTGTCAATAATGACGAGATATCTGGAACCACAGGAAATTGTGGCACAATGCATTTGTTTAATTCGCGTAAATCAATAACCAATCGATACACTGGCGGGGCTGTAGGATCTGTTCGTTTAAGAATCGGAATTATTGGTGAATTACATACATTGGAGTCTGTTTCTACAACTACTCCTTGGGCAATAAGCTCTTCAATGATTTGTAGTAAAGCCACTACAGCATCTGGTGGTAACTTGTATTGTCGCATTCGTGGTAGCACCACTCCTGCCTTTAGTGTGACTCGATATGGTGTAATACTCATGCAACCAACATCAGTAGGGCCTTGTGCCCATAGATGTGTAGGTAAAGTCTGCAGTCGGGGATCCATGTCTCTAGATACATAGTGACCTTTAAAATCACGTAAAAACAACCTTACTCCTTCCGGAGAACAACATATTATGGCTCCTAGAGCTTTCAACGTTTTTATTCCTAACAGATTTTCTGGGCATGATTTAGTAAGCAATAAATCTGTAGTTCGGGTCAGAGGTCCTATCGTAAGTGGAAGAGGCTGTGACACTTCATTAACAATAGGTTTTCCTGAAAAACCAAGGGAAATATTCTGTGAGCCTGAGAGGGGTGCCCCTGGAACTTCACTACGTTTTATGGTCGTTCGACTTGCCCCTGTATCGAGTAGAAATTTTCTATCTTGGCCTAATAATTCACTATGTACATAAGGTCCTTCTTGGTCTACTGGGATTTCAATAAGGGGTAAGTCAACTTCCCTCTCTAGGCTGGTTCATGCGTAACGCTGATACTCGGGATATTCATACTGTGCGGTCTGATACATTTGTCGTGTTGTTGTCTGTGTGGCAGCAGCAGGCAACGGTGGTGCAGCTGGCACAAACTGTATTGGCTGTTGTGCGGCTGGCATGGCCTGGGCATGCTGCGTAGCTCCTTGTTCATTCTGATCTTGTCTAAGTGGCCGTGATCTTTCTTGTGTTTTACCTATGGCGATATTATGTTTTAAAACTGGACAATCGTGTACGTAATGGCCTGGCTTTTTACAATAATTGCATGTCCCTTTTACAGGTCCTGCTGAATCGGAATGTGTCATACCCTTTTTATGTCCTTCAGCTGGAACTGTCTGGGAAACTAGCATTTTCATTTTCGTGTCTTTCATGCGTCTGTGTTCATGTTCTTGTTCCTCTCTAATTCTATTGTGGTGGTACTGTAACATTTGTAACATTTGTGTTGGAGTGTTACCTTGCCAGGTACTCTCGAATTTTAATACTCTATTCTTTACTGGGGGCAGGGCATTTTCCACTAATTTTGTTACAAACAGATGCGGGTATGATTCGCTACTTGCTTTTATGCCACTATTTATGCCAAAACATTTTTCAAATCGGGCATAGTAATCGCTAGTGTCTTCATCTTGCTTCTGTTTACAGGCTGAAATTGTACCCCAATCTTCCTTTTTCGTAGTTAATAAACGTGGCAGTACCTGTACTAGTAGACCTGGTAGTGCTTTAGTTTTGTCCCCAAGCCCCGAACCTGGACTTCGGGCCCTTTCTTCTGCTTCTAATGCTGACCATTCTATCTTTTGGTCACCTACCTCCCACTCTTTTTCCTTGAGTTTCTCATAAATGCCAGCAGGCATCAATACCTTTAATATTGTCATAATGTCGGGGTAGGTATACTCTCCCATGAGTAACATGTCTTTAATTTCTCGGTGAAAACCCGCTGGGTCTTTGTCATGACTGGGTACTACTTTCTTCATTTCCAACAATTCTATTTTCGATATAGGCGTATATACAAATACACGTTTAAACTCATTGTCCTCGCCTTTTATTGGGTGTACTTCTCGTAAGGGATTCTGTCTATCCAGGTGATACGTCGTTCTTTCCTTGACAGGCAATGAGACATGCTCTGAGCATACAAAAAGAATATACTGCTTTCTAGATACTAGAATTTCTTTAATTAATTTGGTACCTGGACCTCTCCATTTCTTCATAAGCAATTCAGTCAATATGTCAGGTAAGGGACCAGGGTCCGAATGCTGACTCTGATATAGTATAATGAGTTGTTGAATCATATAAATCCCAGCTAACCTCTGCTCATCTGGGGTGAGATTCAAAAATGTGCGTACTACTGTCTCATCACTATATTTTCCGGGACTGTCCACCCAGTGGACAGCTGCCCTTGCTAAATCTTGTTCATCCATAGAATCGAGAAAATGATAACCCCTTCGTTCTCGGAGTAGTTTGTCGGCGGTTTGGAACGAATGCTCGTTAGACCTTATATTAATTATAGGTATTTGAAAATTCCTGTTATTATCTGGACATATCGGATGTATTGAGTCAGCATGATATCTAGTCTGATTCCTATTACAAGATCTTCCTTTACCTACATAGGCTATGGTGTCCGACTGTCCTGTGGGCAGTCCTGACCCTTCTTCCTCGTTTAGTTCGAACTCGTCTACCTCTAATCGCTCTTCGTGTAGGCGTTCTATTTCTTTACGGATCTTTCGGCACATGGCTATTATACAGTTTTGTTTATCATGTCTCCCTTCCGATATATTCTGGCCCCATTTTGTAAGAAATTTCATTGCTTCCGGATCTACCCCCGGTCGGTCTTGATTTCTGATCACACAGTTTATGAGGAAACGTAACAGTTCCCCCTGTATCTCTACTTTCTGGTATTCCATAGCTCTGTTAATACATTCTGGATCTCGCCCTGTTTGAACAAAATGGTATATTTTATCTAGATGCGTAGTCATTCCTGGTAGCTTCGCTAAATACCCTGCGGCTCGTCTGATACGTAATGATGCCAGGATCATTTCGTCCTCTTTGCCGAGCACCGGGTCATATCTACAATCTATAAGAAGTTCCTTAAGCGTACGATCACTTACGAATTTGGGTGTACGTGAATGCGCTGACTCTTGAAAAATAAGTTTATTTATTCTAGGTGGCGTAGAAAAAATATTGGTAGCACCTCCCGTGGCCCCGTCTGGGGCGTCGGGTGTGAAAGGATTCGTCGAACGTGACACAGCAACTATAGGTGTGGACTCAGCTATAGAAGTACTTGTAGGAACAGATGCAGAAACAGATGTGCTTGCCGGAACTTGTGACTCGATTTGTTGCTGCAGGGATACGGGTGCTGGATCTTGGTGTTGGACCTCCCTGGTATGCGGTCTACGTGGGGCGGAATTAGCATACTCGGGTGCTGCGTCATCTAAATATGAGGAAAGAAAAACATCTTCTGCGGTTCTAGGATGCCCCTTAGGATGTACCTTGATTGGGAATAATGGGGGTGGCAAGTCTTTCGGTATCTCTGGAGTAGCCTTAGGTAATCCTTCGGCCAGAAGGGGATACATACCATTCATAAGGGCATTTCTTTGTCTGTCTACTTGTTCTGATTTTACTCGGATACCTTCCTCAATTAATAGATTCTCTCGAACTTTATTGGAATTCTCTTTACTCTTCTCTTCCTGTCTACGTGCTTTTTCTGTTCGTCTATGTGATTCTTTACGCCATAATTCAACGGCGTCTTTCTGTGACTGTCTGACTTTCCTTTTCCATAACTCTTCCTCGACTTTCATGATGCACTCTGCATCCCAGGTTCCCGCTGTGGGCCACCTCTGACTTTCTGGTAATCCCTTGGTATAGTCTACCCATAAATCAAGAAATAATATAGCGTCTAAGCCATGTTTGTGATACATAAAGTGCCCTGGAGTGTCCCTAGGAGGAATAGGGACGGCTTCTTCGAGAACCCCTTTTCTGGTAGTGATCTGTCTTAATTTCGAAAAGAGCGGCATATTGAGAACTGACCTTATACTTGATTTTGACCTGATACTTGAATTTGAACAGACTTAATACAATAAACACGATAATGAACAGTCATTCATACCACGATATACAGAACATACTTAAACACTTTAAACATTAAACCTTAAACCTTTAACTGAGACAACAATGATGATCGTCTGCATAACTAAATCACCATGCTTAATTCTTGACACTAACTAGACAATAACTAGATACTTCGGAATACTTCGGAATACTTGATATACTGCTAAACAGTACAGATACACTGCTAAAACAGTGCGGACCGGATTTGTGTACCCAAACCCGTCTTGACCGGCACAACCTATGTGCACGTCAGAAATGCCTCCCCAGCAATGGTACTCACCGGGTAGCTTCGGAAACGGAAGGCCTCAGTAACTTGAACTTGAACCGGACCGGACTCGACTCGACTCGACTCGTCGGACACTGGGCTTGGCTTCGGACTGGTGGGTCTCTGTATACCTCGGATCTTGCTCTCTCAGCTAGGCTCTGGTCGGGATACTTCGCACTTCTCACCGCCTCGTCTGGGTGTTGATCGCAGTCTCAGTCGCCCCCGCTTGACCGGAGGGAGATACAGGAAATCCTGCTGGTACGCGTTATTGTCCGTCCAGCTGTGGCAGGAGACCGGGCCTGCAACGCACCGCCGGCGCGTGAGATGAGAAAGTGTCCCTATTCGGGCGCCATCATGTGGTAAATAAAAATTCCTTTACCGGGACTGAATTTGATACAGGAACATAGTAAAATAGCTCAGTAAAATGAGAGGCAGAATCCGTGATATTAGAGTTTCGGAATGGGCTTTATTCCAAAATGGCCGACTCGAGTCGCGGCCTTCAGGTTCCGTCACCACGGGGGTTCGGGAAGTGAAGTACATACTTTATTGACAAGAAGTAACTTTTATAGTCCATACATTATAATGAAGTGAATACAGTAGGCGTAACAATTGATAAGGAAATTGACGTGTGGTCCGCGTAACCGAAAATGGGTGTAATAATGAGTAAAAAGGAACATGATTGGTTGTGATGTCATGTATAGGTGGATCTATAAGATAATGCTTGGCATGGATGCGCGCGCAGCAGTATGACGTGTAATTGACATGTAACTAGGGGGTGACGGGGACTTGACATTTAGCTCTACATGTGGAGACGAGAAGTCTGGGGGGTCAAGTCAACCTAATCCCAAATCATATCTAACATCCTATGTTTAAAGAACTATGTTATCCATAAAAGAAGGACTCTCGGACAGAATCTATTCTATACTGACTGTGCGTGCGTGTACAAGCGTCTAAGTGTCTACACTGAATGCGAGGGGGTAGGAATATTCCATGGTAACAGGGCTATGAATTACTTGCATGAGGACAGAGAAGTTGGGCCTTTTTGCTTGGTAACTGGAGGAATGTTTACTTAAACTACTAGGCAGGAATGCATCGGCTGAGGGGGAAGCAGATAATTCGAAGGTGAAATACAGTTCTTGGCAGAGAGTAGGCTGATGTCAGGCTTCGTGAGCCGCGCAGAGAATGAGACAAAGTTCATGGTCACAGATGCAGGCTCGGACTGGAGCTTTCAGAGGCAGAAGGCAAGAGGAGTTTTGATGACAGAATCAGGGCCTACTTGCCTGGACTGTAAAGTGGTATAAGTGAACCATATAAAGCCGGTGGCCTTTCATATTTAAGAATGGAATATCCGGCCTATTCATGGCGGATCTGGCAGAGGACATGTTGACGGTGGGCATACATGTATTTGCGTCTTCATAACTGGAACTGGAGGGAACATACATGTACTTGTGACATGCACATAGAACCGTTGGGGTCCAAGATAGGGGACATAACTGACCAGAGAAATCCACATTTCCACAGCGCGAAGGAATCTGCATCCGGTTAAGTAGCCAGGCAGCGCGAAGGCTAGAGCGCTACCTGTACCGGAAGTGACCCGCCCTGGGAGTGTCTCCGAGCAGCCCTCCTCTCAATGGGACTTGCCGAGTCGGATCGGGGCTAAGGAGCACTCAGTGATGGAAGATTTGGCCGGTAAGTGTGCCAAATAGCAAGTGCCTCTTAGGCAGCAGCGTGTGAAGAAGGTTATAACAATAAGATGTGGGCACAGCACAAATGCTAAAACGATAAAAACAGGAGCTTTAGGCAGCTAGCGGCATTACCTCTCGATCAGGCTCTGCGCGCGTCCGCTGCGCAAAGGAATCTGCATCCTGTTAAGTAGCCTGGCAGCGTGAAGGCTAGAGCGCTCCCTGTACCGGAAGTGACCCACCCTGGGAGTGTCCCAGAGCAGCCCTCCGCTCAACGGCACTTGCCGAGTCGGACCGGGGCTAAGGAGCACTCAGTGATAGAAGATTAGGCCGGTAAGTGTGCAAAATAGCAAGTGGCACTTAGGCAGCAGCGTGTGAAGAAGGTTATAACAATAAGATGTGGGCACAACACAAAGGCTAAAACAATAAAAACAGGAGCTTTAGGCAGCTAGCGGCATTACCTCTCGCTCAGGTTTGTGCGCGTGTCCGCTGCGCGAAGGAATCTGCATCTGGTTAAGTAGCCTGGCAGCGTGAAGGCTAGAGCGCTACCTGTACCGGAAGTGACCCGCCCTGGGAGTGTCTCCGAGCAGCCCTCCGCTCAATGGGACTTGCCGAGTCGGACCGGGGCTAAGGAGCACTCAGTGATGGAAGATTAGGCCGGTAAGTGTGCAAACTAGCAAGTGGCACTTAGGCAGCAGCGTGTGAAGAAGGTTATAACAATAAGATGTGGGCACAACACAAATGCTAAAACGATAAAAACAGGAGCTTTAGTCAGCTAGCGGCATTACCTCTCGATCAGGCTCTGCGCGCGTCCGCTGCGCGAAGGAATCTGCATCCGGTTAAGTAGCCAGGCAGCGCGAATGCTAGAGCGCTACTTGTACCAGAAGTGACCCGCCCTGGGAGTGTCTCCGAGCAGCCCTCCGCTCAACGGCACTTGCCGAGTCGGACCGGGGCTAAGGAGCACTCAGTGATGGAAGATTAGGCCGGTAAGTGTGCAAAATAGCAAGTGGCACTTAGGCAGCAGCGTGTGAAGAAGGTTATAACAATAAGATGTGGGCACAACACAAATGCTAAAACGATGAAAACAGGAGCTTTAGGCAGCTAGCGGCATTACCACTCCATCAGGCTCTGCGCGCGTCCGCTGCGCGAAGGAATCTGCATCCGGTTAAGTAGCCTGGCAGCGCGAAGGCTAGAGCACTACCTGTACCGGAAGTGACCCGCCCTGGGAGTGTCTCCGAGCAGCCCTCCGCTTAATTGGACTTGCCGAGTCGGACCGGGGCTAAGGAGCACTCAGTGATGGAAGATTTGGCCGGTAAGTGTGCCAAATAGCAAGTGGCTCGTAGGCAGCAGCGTGTGAAGAAGGTTATAACAATAAGATGTGGGCACAACACAAATGCTAAAACGATAAAAACAGGAGCTTTAGGCAGCTAGCGGCATTACCTCTCGATCAGGCTCTGCGCGCGTCCGCGGCGCGAAGGAATCTGCATCCGGTTAAGTTGCCAGGCAGCGCGAATGCTAGAGCGCTACCTGTACCGGAAGTGACCCGCCCTGGGAGTGTCTCCGAGCAGCCCTCCGCTCAACGGCACTTGCCGAGTCGGACCGGGACTAAGGAGCACTCAGTGATGAAATATTAGGCTGGTAAGTGTGCAAAATAGCAAGTGGCACTTAGGCAGCAGCGTGTGAAGAAGGTTATAACAATAAGATTAGGGCACAACACAAAGGCTAAAACGATAAAAACAGGAGCTTTAGTCAGCTAGCGGCATTACCTCTCGATCAGGCTCTGTGCGCGTCCGCTGCTCAAAGGAATCTGCATCCGGTTAAGTAGCCAGGCAGTGTGAAGGCTAGAGCGCTACCTGTACCGGAAGTGACCTGCCCTGGGAGTGTCTCCGAGCAGCCCTCCGCTCAACGGCACTTGCCGAGTCAGACCGGGGCTAAGGAGCACTCAGTGATGAAAGATTAGGCTGGTAAGTGTGCAAAATAGCAAGTGGCACTTAGGCAGCAGCGTGTGAAGAAGGTTATAACAATAAGATTAGGGCACAACACAAAGGCTAAAACGATAAAAACAGGAGCTTTAGGCAGCTAGCGGCATTACCTCTCGATCAGGCTCTGCGCGCGTCCGCTGCGCGAAGGAATCTGCATCCGGTTAAGTAGCCAGGCAGCGCGAAGGCTAGAGCGCTACCTGTACCGGAAGTGACCCGCCCTGGGAGTGTCTCCGAGCAGCCCTCCTCTCAATGGGACTTGCCGAGTCGGATCGGGGCTAAGGAGCACTCAGTGATGGAAGATTTGGCCGGTAAGTGTGCCAAATAGCAAGTGCCTCTTAGGCAGCAGCGTGTGAAGAAGGTTATAACAATAAGATGTGGGCACAACACAAATGCTAAAATGATAAAAACAGGAGCTTTAGGCAGCTAGCGGCATTACCTCTCGATCAGGCTCTGCGCGCGTCCGCTGCGCGAAGGAATCTGCATCCGGTTAAGTAGCCAGGCAGCGCGAAGGCTAGAGAGCTACCTGTACCGGAAGTGACCCGTCCTGGGAGTGTCTCCGAGCAGCCCTCCGCTCAACGGCACTTGCAGAGTCGGACCGGGGCTAAGGAGCACTCAGTGATAGAAGATTAGGCCGGTAAGTGTGCAAAATAGCAAGTGGCACTGAAGTAGCAGCGTGTGAAGAAGGTTACAACAATAAGATGTGGGCACAGCACAAATGCTAAAACGATAAAAACAGGAGCTTTAGGCAGCTAGCGGCATTACCTCTCGATCAGGCTCTGCGCGCGTCCGCTGCGCAAAGGAATCTGCATCCTGTTAAGTAGCCTGGCAGCGTGAAGGCTAGAGCGCTACCTGTACCGGAAGTGACCCACCCTGGGAGTGTCCCAGAGCAGCCCTCCGCTCAACGGCACTTGCCGAGTCGGACCGGGGCTAAGGAGCACTCAGTGATGGAAGATTAGGCCGGTAAGTGTGCAAAATAGCAAGTGGCACTTAGGCAGCAGCGTGTGAAGAAGGTTATAACAATAAGATGTGGGCACAACACAAATGCTAAAACAATAAAAACAGGAGCTTTAGGCAGCTAGCGGCATTACCTCTCGCTCAGGTTTGTGCGCGTGTCCGCTGCGCGAAGGAATCTGCATCTGGTTAAGTAGCCTGGCAGCGTGAAGGCTAGAGCGCTACCTGTACCGGAAGTGACCCACCCTGGGAGTGTCTCCGAGCAGCCCTCCGCTCAATGGGACTTGCCGAGTCGGACCGGGGCTAAGGAGCACTCAGTGATGGAAGATTAGGCCGGTAAGTGTGCAAACTAGCAAGTGGCACTTAGGCAGCAGCGTGTGAAGAAGGTTATAACAATAAGATGTGGGCACAACACAAATGCTAAAACGATAAAAACAGGAGCTTTAGTCAGCTAGCGGCATTACCTCTCGATCAGGCTCTGCGCGCGTCCGCTGCGCGAAGGAATCTGCATCCGGTTAAGTAGCCAGGCAGCGCGAATGCTAGAGCGCTACTTGTACCAGAAGTGACCCGCCCTGGGAGTGTCTCCGAGCAGCCCTCCGCTCAACGGCACTTGCCGAGTCGGACCGGGGCTAAGGAGCACTCAGTGATGGAAGATTAGGCCGGTAAGTGTGCAAAATAGCAAGTGGCACTTAGGCAGCAGCGTGTGAAGAAGGTTATAACAATAAGATGTGGGCACAACACAAATGCTAAAACGATAAAAACAGGAGCTTTAGGCAGCTAGCGGCATTACCACTCCATCAGGCTCTGCGCGCGTCCGCTGCGCGAAGGAATCTGCATCCGGTTAAGTAGCCTGGCAGCGCGAAGGCTAGAGCACTACCTGTACCGGAAGTGACCCGCCCTGGGAGTGTCTCCGAGCAGCCCTCCGCTTAATTGGACTTGCCGAGTCGGACCGGGGCTAAGGAGCACTCAGTGGTGGAAGATTTGGCCGGTAAGTGTGCCAAATAGCAAGTGGCTCTTAGGCAGCAGCGTGTGAAGAAGGTTATAACAATAAGATGTGGGCACAACACAAATGCTAAAACGATAAAAACAGGAGCTTTAGGCAGCTAGCGGCATTACCTCTCGATCAGGCTCTGCGCGCGTCCGCGGCGCGAAGGAATCTGCATCCGGTTAAGTAGCCAGGCAGCGCGAATGCTAGAGCGCTACCTGTACCGGAAGTGACCCGCCCTGGGAGTGTCTCCGAGCAGCCCTCCGCTCAACGGCACTTGCCGAGTCGGACCGGGACTAAGGAGCACTCAGTGATGAAATATTAGGCCGGTAAGTGTGCAAACTAGCAAGTGGCACTTAGGCAGCAGCGTGTGAAGAAGGTTATAACAATAAGATGTGGGCACAACACAAATGCTAAAACGATAAAAACAGGAGCTTTAGGCAGCTAGCGGCATTACCTCTCGATCAGGCTCTGCGTGCGTCCGCTGCGCGAAGTAATCTGCATCCGGTTAAGTAGCCAGGCAGCGCGAAGGCTAGAGCGCTACCTGTACCGGAAGTGACCCGTCCTGGGAGTGTCTCCGAGCAGCCCTCCGCTCAACGGCACTTGCAGAGTCAGGCCGGGGCTAAGGAGCACTCAGTGATGGAAGATTAGGCCGGTAAGTGTGCAAAATAGCAAGTGGCACTTAGGCAGCAGCGTGTGAAGAAGGTTATAACAATAAGATGTGGGCACAACACAAATGCTAAAACAATAAAAACAGGAGCTTTAGGCAGCTAGCGGCATTACCTCTCGATCAGGTTTCTGCGCGCGTCCGCTGCGCGAAGGAATCTGCATCCGGTTAAGTAGCCAGGCAGCGCGAAGGCTAGAGCGCTACCTGTACCGGAAGTGACCCGCCCTGGGAGTGTCTCCGAGCAGCCCTCCGCTCAATGGGACTTGCCGAGTCGGATCGGGCTAAGGAGCACTCAGTGATGGAAGATTAGGCCGGTAAGTTTGCAAACTAGCAAGTGGCACTTAGGCAGCAGCGTGTGAAGAAGGTTATAACAATAAGATGTGGGCACAACACAAATGCTAAAACGATAAAAACAGGAGCTTTAGTCAGCTAGCGGCATTGCCTCTCGATCAGGCTCTGCGCGCGTCCGCTGCGCGAAGGAATCTGCATCCGGTTAAGTAGCCAGGCAGCGCGAATGCTAGAGCACTACCTGTACGAGAAGTGACCCGCCCTGGGAGTGTCTCCAAGCAGCCCTCCGCTCAACGGCACTTGCTGAGTCGGACCGGGGCTAAGGAGCACTCAGTGATGGAAGATTAGGCCGGTAAGTGTGCAAAATTGCAAGTGGCACTTAGGCAGCAGCGTGTGAAGAAGGTTATAACAATAAGATGTGGGCACAACACAAATGCTAAAATGATAAAAACAGGAGCTTTAGGCAGCTAGCGGCATTACCTCTCGATCAGGCTCTGCGCGCGTCCGCTGCGCGAAGGAATCTGCATCCGGTTAAGTAGCCAGGCAGCGCGAAGGCTAGAGCGCTATCTGTACCGGAAGTGACCCGTCCTGGGAGTGTCTCCGAGCAGCCCTCCGCTCAACGGCACTTGCAGAGTCGGACCGGGGCTAAGGAGCACTCAGTGATAGAAGATTAGGCCGGTAAGTGTGCAAAATAGCAAGTGGCACTGAGGTAGCAGCGTGTGAAGAAGGTTACAACAATAAGATGTGGGCACAGCACAAATGCTAAAACGATAAAAACAGGAGCTTTAGGCAGCTAGCGGCATTACCTCTCGATCAGGCTCTGCGCGCGTCCGCTGCGCAAAGGAATCTGCATCCTGTTAAGTAGCCTGGCAGCGTGAAGGCTAGAGCGCTACCTGTACCGGAAGTGACCCACCCTGGGAGTGTCCCAGAGCAGCCCTCCGCTCAACGGCACTTGCCGAGTCGGACCGGGGCTAAGGAGCACTCAGTGATGGAAGATTAGGCCGGTAAGTGTGCAAAATAGCAAGTGGCACTTAGGCAGCAGCGTGTGAAGAAGGTTATAACAATAAGATGTGGGCACAACACAAATGCTAAAACAATAAAAACAGGAGCTTTAGGCAGCTAGCGGCATTACCTCTCGCTCAGGTTTGTGCGCGTGTCCGCTGCGCGAAGGAATCTGCATCTGGTTAAGTAGCCTGGCAGCGTGAAGGCTAGAGCGCTACCTGTACCGGAAGTGACCCGCCCTGGGAGTGTCTCCGAGCAGCCCTCCGCTCAACGGCACTTGCAGAGTCAGGCCGGGGCTAAGGAGCACTCAGTGATGGAAGATTAGGCCGGTAAGTGTGCAAAATAGCAAGTGGCACTTAGGCAGCAGCGTGTGAAGAAGGTTATAACAATAAGATGTGGGCACAACACAAATGCTAAAACAATAAAAACAGGAGCTTTAGGCAGCTAGCGGCATTACCTCTCGATCAGGTTTCTGCGCGCGTCCGCTGCGCGAAGGAATCTGCATCCGGTTAAGTAGCCAGGCAGCGCGAAGGCTAGAGCGCTACCTGTACCGGAAGTGACCCGCCCTGGGAGTGTCTCCGAGCAGCCCTCCGCTCAATGGGACTTGCCGAGTCGGATCGGGCTAAGGAGCACTCAGTGATGGAAGATTAGGCCGGTAAGTTTGCAAACTAGCAAGTGGCACTTAGGCAGCAGCGTGTGAAGAAGGTTATAACAATAAGATGTGGGCACAACACAAATGCTAAAACGATAAAAACAGGAGCTTTAGTCAGCTAGCGGCATTGCCTCTCGATCAGGCTCTGCGCGCGTCCGCTGCGCGAAGGAATCTGCATCCGGTTAAGTAGCCAGGCAGCGCGAATGCTAGAGCACTACCTGTACGAGAAGTGACCCGCCCTGGGAGTGTCTCCAAGCAGCCCTCCGCTCAACGGCACTTGCTGAGTCGGACCGGGGCTAAGGAGCACTCAGTGATGGAAGATTAGGCCGGTAAGTGTGCAAAATTGCAAGTGGCACTTAGGCAGCAGCGTGTGAAGAAGGTTATAACAATAAGATGTGGGCACAACACAAATGCTAAAATGATAAAAACAGGAGCTTTAGGCAGCTAGCGGCATTACCTCTCGATCAGGCTCTGCGCGCGTCCGCTGCGCGAAGGAATCTGCATCCGGTTAAGTAGCCAGGCAGCGCGAAGGCTAGAGCGCTATCTGTACCGGAAGTGACCCGTCCTGGGAGTGTCTCCGAGCAGCCCTCCGCTCAACGGCACTTGCAGAGTCGGACCGGGGCTAAGGAGCACTCAGTGATAGAAGATTAGGCCGGTAAGTGTGCAAAATAGCAAGTGGCACTGAGGTAGCAGCGTGTGAAGAAGGTTACAACAATAAGATGTGGGCACAGCACAAATGCTAAAACGATAAAAACAGGAGCTTTAGGCAGCTAGCGGCATTACCTCTCGATCAGGCTCTGCGCGCGTCCGCTGCGCAAAGGAATCTGCATCCTGTTAAGTAGCCTGGCAGCGTGAAGGCTAGAGCGCTACCTGTACCGGAAGTGACCCACCCTGGGAGTGTCCCAGAGCAGCCCTCCGCTCAACGGCACTTGCCGAGTCGGACCGGGGCTAAGGAGCACTCAGTGATGGAAGATTAGGCCGGTAAGTGTGCAAAATAGCAAGTGGCACTTAGGCAGCAGCGTGTGAAGAAGGTTATAACAATAAGATGTGGGCACAACACAAATGCTAAAACAATAAAAACAGGAGCTTTAGGCAGCTAGCGGCATTACCTCTCGCTCAGGTTTGTGCGCGTGTCCGCTGCGCGAAGGAATCTGCATCTGGTTAAGTAGCCTGGCAGCGTGAAGGCTAGAGCGCTACCTGTACCGGAAGTGACCCGCCCTGGGAGTGTCTCCGAGCAGCCCTCCGCTCAATGGGACTTGCCGAGTCGGACCGGGGCTAAGGAGCACTCAGTGATGGAAGATTAGGCCGGTAAGTGTGCAAAATAGCAAGTGGCACTTAGGCAGCAGCGTGTGAAGAAGGTTATAACAATAAGATGTGGGCACAACACAAATGCTAAAACAATAAAAACAGGAGCTTTAGGCAGCTAGCGGCATTACCTCTCGCTCAGGTTTGTGCGCGTGTCCGCTGCGCGAAGGAATCTGCATCTGGTTAAGTAGCCTGGCAGCGTGAAGGCTAGAGCGCTACCTGTACCGGAAGTGACCCGCCCTGGGAGTGTCTCCGAGCAGCCCTCCGCTCAATGGGACTTGCCGAGTCGGACCGGGGCTAAGGAGCACTCAGTGATGGAAGATTAGGCCGGTAAGTGTGCAAACTAGCAAGTGGCACTTAGGCAGCAGCGTGTGAAGAAGGTTATAACAATAAGATGTGGGCACAACACAAATGCTAAAACGATAAAAACAGGAGCTTTAGTCAGCTAGCGGCATTACCTCTCGATCAGGCTCTGCGCGCGTCCGCTGCGCGAAGGAATCTGCATCCGGTTAAGTAGCCAGGCAGCGCGAATGCTAGAGCGCTACTTGTACCAGAAGTGACCCGCCCTGGGAGTGTCTCCGAGCAGCCCTCCGCTCAACGGCACTTGCCGAGTCGGACCGGGGCTAAGGAGCACTCAGTGATGGAAGATTAGGCCGGTAAGTGTGCAAAATAGCAAGTGGCACTTAGGCAGCAGCGTGTGAAGAAGGTTATAACAATAAGATGTGGGCACAACACAAATGCTAAAACGATAAAAACAGGAGCTTTAGGCAGCTAGCGGCATTACCACTCCATCAGGCTCTGCGCGCGTCCGCTGCGCGAAGGAATCTGCATCCGGTTAAGTAGCCTGGCAGCGCGAAGGCTAGAGCACTACCTGTACCGGAAGTGACCCGCCCTGGGAGTGTCTCCGAGCAGCCCTCCGCTTAATTGGACTTGCCGAGTCGGACCGGGGCTAAGGAGCACACAGTGATGGAAGATTTGGCCGGTAAGTGTGCCAAATAGCAAGTGGCTCTTAGGCAGCAGCGTGTGAAGAAGTTTATAACAATAAGATGTGGGCACAACACAAATGCTAAAACGATAAAAACAGGAGCTTTAGGCAGCTAGCGGCATTACCTCTCGATCAGGCTCTGCGCGTGTCCGCGGCGCGAAGGAATCTGCATCCGGTTAAGTAGCCAGGCAGCGCGAATGCTAGAGCGCTACCTGTACCGGAAGTGACCCGCCCTGGGAGTGTCTCCGAGCAGCCCTCCGCTCAACGGCACTTGCCGAGTCGGACCGGGACTAAGGAGCACTCAGTGATGAAATATTAGGCTGGTAAGTGTGCAAAATAGCAAGTGGCACTTAGGCAGCAGCGTGTGAAGAAGGTTATAACAATAAGATTAGGGCACAACACAAAGGCTAAAACGATAAAAACAGGAGCTTTAGTCAGCTAGCGGCATTACCTCTCGATCAGGCTCTGTGCGCGTCCGCTGCTCAAAGGAATCTGCATCCGGTTAAGTAGCCAGGCAGTGTGAAGGCTAGAGCGCTACCTGTACCGGAAGTGACCTGCCCTGGGAGTGTCTCCGAGCAGCCCTCCGCTCAACGGCACTTGCCGAGTCAGACCGGGGCTAAGGAGCACTCAGTGATGAAAGATTAGGCTCGTAAGTGTGCAAAATAGCAAGTGGCACTTAGGCAGCAGCGTGTGAAGAAGGTTATAACAATAAGATTAGGGCACAACACAAAGGCTAAAACGATAAAAACAGGAGCTTTAGGCAGCTAGCGGCATTACCTCTCGATCAGGCTCTGCGCGCGTCCGCTGCGCGAAGGAATCTGCATCCGGTTAAGTAGCCAGGCAGCGCGAAGGCTAGAGCGCTACCTGTACCGGAAGTGACACGCCCTGGGAGTGTCTCCGAGCAGCCCTCCTCTCAATGGGACTTGCCGAGTCGGATCGGGGCTAAGGAGCACTCAGTGATGGAAGATTTGGCCGGTAAGTGTGCCAAATAGCAAGTGCCTCTTAGGCAGCAGCGTGTGAAGAAGGTTATAACAATAAGATGTGGGCACAACACAAATGCTAAAATGATAAAAACAGGAGCTTTAGGCAGCTAGCGGCATTACCTCTCGATCAGGCTCTGCGCGCGTCCGCTGCGCGAAGGAATCTGCATCCGGTTATGTAGCCAGGCAGCGCGAAGGCTAGAGCGCTACCTGTACCGGAAGTGACCCGTCCTGGGAGTGTCTCCGAGCAGCCCTCCGCTCAACGGCACTTGCAGAGTCGGACCGGGGCTAAGGAGCACTCAGTGATAGAAGATTAGGCCGGTAAGTGTGCAAAATAGCAAGTGGCACTGAGGTAGCAGCGTGTGAAGAAGGTTACAACAATAAGATGTGGGCACAGCACAAATGCTAAAACGATAAAAACAGGAGCTTTAGGCAGCTAGCGGCATTACCTCTCGATCAGGCTCTGCGCGCGTCCGCTGCGCAAAGGAATCTGCATCCTGTTAAGTAGCCTGGCAGCGTGAAGGCTAGAGCGCTACCTGTACCGGAAGTGACCCACCCTGGGAGTGTCCCAGAGCAGCCCTCCGCTCAACGGCACTTGCCGAGTCGGACCGGGGCTAAGGAGCACTCAGTGATGGAAGATTAGGCCGGTAAGTGTGCAAAATAGCAAGTGGCACTTAGGCAGCAGCATGTGAAGAAGGTTATAACAATAAGATGTGGGCACAACACAAATGCTAAAACAATAAAAACAGGAGCTTTAGGCAGCTAGCGGCATTACCTCTCGCTCAGGTTTGTGCGCGTGTCCGCTGCGCGAAGGAATCTGCATCTGGTTAAGTAGCCTGGCAGCGTGAAGGCTAGAGCGCTACCTGTACCGGAAGTGACCCGCCCTGGGAGTGTCTCCGAGCAGCCCTCCGCTCAATGGGACTTGCCGAGTCGGACCGGGGCTAAGGAGCACTCAGTGATGGAAGATTAGGCCGGTAAGTGTGCAAACTAGCAAGTGGCACTTAGGCAGCAGCGTGTGAAGAAGGTTATAACAATAAGATGTGGGCACAACACAAATGCTAAAACGATAAAAACAGGAGCTTTAGTCAGCTAGCGGCATTACCTCTCGATCAGGCTCTGCGCGCGTCCGCTGCGCGAAGGAATCTGCATCCGGTTAAGTAGCCAGGCAGCGCGAATGCTAGAGCGCTACTTGTACCAGAAGTGACCCGCCCTGGGAGTGTCTCCGAGCAGCCCTCCGCTCAACGGCACTTGCCGAGTCGGACCGGGGCTAAGGAGCACTCAGTGATGGAAGATTAGGCCGGTAAGTGTGCAAAATAGCAAGTGGCACTTAGGCAGCAGCGTGTGAAGAAGGTTATAACAATAAGATGTGGGCACAACACAAATGCTAAAACGATAAAAACAGGAGCTTTAGGCAGCTAGCGGCATTACCACTCCATCAGGCTCTGCGCGCGTCCGCTGCGCGAAGGAATCTGCATCCGGTTAAGTAGCCTGGCAGCGCGAAGGCTAGAGCACTACCTGTACCGGAAGTGACCCGCCCTGGGAGTGTCTCCGAGCAGCCCTCCGCTTAATTGGACTTGCCGAGTCGGACCGGGGCTAAGGAGCACTCAGTGATGGAAGATTTGGCCGGTAAGTGTGCCAAATAGCAAGTGGCTCTTAGGCAGCAGCGTGTGAAGAAGGTTATAACAATAAGATGTGGGCACAACACAAATGCTAAAACGATAAAAACAGGAGCTTTAGGCAGCTAGCGGCATTACCTCTCGATCAGGCTCTGCGCGCGTCCGCGGCGCGAAGGAATCTGCATCCGGTTAAGTAGCCAGGCAGCGCGAATGCTAGAGCGCTACCTGTACCGGAAGTGACCCGCCCTGCGAGTGTCTCCGAGCAGCCCTCCGCTCAACGGCACTTGCCGAGTCGGACCGGGACTAAGGAGCACTCAGTGATGAAATATTAGGCCGGTAAGTGTGCAAACTAGCAAGTGGCACTTAGGCAGCAGCGTGTGAAGAAGGTTATAACAATAAGATGTGGGCACAACACAAATGCTAAAACGATAAAATCAGGAGCTTTAGGCAGCTAGCGGCATTACCTCTCGATCAGGCTCTGCGCGCGTCCGCTGCGCGAAGTAATCTGCATCCGGTTAAGTAGCCAGGCAGCGCGAAGGCTAGAGCGCTACCTGTACCGGAAGTGACCCGTCCTGGGAGTGTCTCCGAGCAGCCCTCCGCTCAACGGCACTTGCAGAGTCGGACCGGGGCTAAGGAGCACTCAGTGATGGAAGATTAGGCCGGTAAGTGTGCAAAATAGCAAGTGGCACTTAGGCAGCAGCGTGTGAAGAAGGTTATAACAATAAGATGTGGGCACAACACAAATGCTAAAACAATAAAAACAGGAGCTTTAGGCAGCTAGCGGCATTACCTCTCGATCAGGTTTCTGCGCGCGTCCGCTGCGCGAAGGAATCTGCATCCGGTTAAGTAGCCAGGCAGCGCGAAGGCTAGAGCGCTACCTGTACCGGAAGTGACCCGCCCTGGGAGTGTCTCCGAGCAGCCCTCCGCTCAATGGGACTTGCCGAGTTGGATCGGGCTAAGGAGCACTCAGTGATGGAAGATTAGGCCGGTAAGTTTGCAAACTAGCAAGTGGCACTTAGGCAGCAGCGTGTGAAGAAGGTTATAACAATAAGATGTGGGCACAACACAAATGCTAAAACGATAAAAACAGGAGCTTTAGTCAGCTAGCGGCATTGCCTCTCGATCAGGCTCTGCGCGCGTCCGCTGCGCGAAGGAATCTGCATCCGGTTAAGTAGCCAGGCAGCGCGAATGCTAGAGCACTACCTGTACCAGAAGTGACCCGCCCTGGGAGTGTCTCCGAGCAGCCCTCCGCTCAACGGCACTTGCTGAGTCGGACCGGGGCTAAGGAGCACTCAGTGATGGAAGATTAGGCCGGTAAGTGTGCAAAATAGCAAGTGGCACTTAGGCAGCAGCGTGTGAAGAAGGTAATAACAATAAGATGTGGGCACAACACAAATGCTAAAACGATAAAAACAGGAGCTTTAGGCAGCTAGCGGCATTACCTCTCGATCAGGCTCTGCGCGCGTCATGATGTACGATACTTAGTTGGCATCCATGCAGGGTCCTACATGGTCCTGGTTCCCCTGAGGCTCCTTCTCTTGCTTTTCCATCGCCACCACGCATCTTCCACTTGTCATTTATGACCCAGCACATCATCTGGTACACTATCACTGAGCGCTTTGTGATATTGGCTGCATCTGCTCACTTTAGCATTTATGGGGCATCTCTTGTCCCAGTTCTTGTCTACCCTGTGACTCGCATTTGCTACCTTATGGTTCCTATTCAACCAGCACGTGTCTTCTTTACGGCAGTGCGACTGCAGTCATCCTTTATGACATGGTTCCTTTATCTGACTGCAACTTACGCCCCTTATTCCAGGACAGATTCACACTGGTATATAGCAACTTTGATAAGTCTGCGCTCCCAATTTCGGAGCATGGACTGTCATGAGTTCCCTTGGGTACCCGCACTACTGACGTGTTGCGTTGCGACCATTTTAGTAACTATACTGCTGACTGTGGGTCTCAGGGCATGTTCTATTACTATGATTAATGACCAATTATTATTTCACAGAGCAGAGTAACATGATTCATTTATCATTCAACAATATCACGTTGGTCGATTAACATGCATATTTGTGGTGTATGAATTTTGTTTTGACCCCAGACTTGATAGTTTACACCCAGTAAGCTTGTCCTGTGTCTGTGCTCCACACCTCATGGGCTCCAGGTCTTTATTTTTAGCAGTTGGTGTCCATATATATGTGTATATATGGACACCTCAGGCAGTTTCAATTCTTTATTGGTCATCCTACATTATGCATTATAACTTACTGGTGCGGCCTGGGCCATATGACGTGCATGTATACTGACAATACTTTTAAGTGGTCTAATTCATAGAAATGGAGACAAGACTTGCGTCTCAATTCAATGTGAGAGTGAGTAAATTTAGTAAAACATAAGCAAAACATAATTACAATTGTTGTGGATCTGTGTCACTTTGGCATGACCTACTGCCTTAATTTATATGGTCACTCTATAAGCACCATTGAAATTACTACCAATTCTAATATATAATGGCAGTTTCTACCATACTGCACTTTACCCAGGTGGCCTAACTGCCCAGTATCGTCCTAACGGCACATCCTTAATATATTTTCATTTGAAATACACTGCTTGTGCTTCAAAATACAATGCGAAGTTCTTAAAGATTCTATTGCCACTTTCATTGATGGGCTAAATATACACAATGTAAAGGCTCCAGACAGTGTGTTGGTTCAATATAAAGCCCAAATGGCAATCATTCAGTTGTAATCAAATATTGGCATGTTCTGATGCCCAATATTTAAATTTCAAAATTTAGGGTGCAAAGCTGTGTTATCACAACAATTGAACCTAAGTCATAACTCAATATTCACTCTAGTGCATCTTAGTTCATACACTTTAACACATGTGATATTTGTCAAATGTCACACACTGCTGTGGCAGTAAAACTCCATTTTAGTGGTGGAGAAAGAGAAAAGAAAAAAAAATGTGGCCCGAGTGGGCATTTGCTCAGTCAACATAATTCACCTGATAGGAGGCGGGAATGCAACTCCTCATTACAGTTAAGTCCATTTGGTACCTTACAATTAAGACTTATTATATCCTTCATCTTGAGTTCTCTCGGTGCTCGAACACGGTCCCCACCTTTCCTGTTTGGGGGCCCTGCCTCAATCACAAAATACCTCATTTGATTAGGGTCATTGTGGAGATGTGCTGCACAGCGTCTTGCAACTGGGTAAGCTTGTTAGTGATGGTATACATGTGTTGTAATACCCTTTTGTAAACTTATAGTGTAGTACTGCCTATATAGCGCAAATTACAAATGCAGGTGAGCACATAAACTGCAAACTCAGGACTACAATTGTAAGCCCCTTTAATTTTGAACAGTTTGACTCTGAAAGGTGACGTGTAGGTACCTGTGTTCTGGCCTATTATACAAACCTGCCCGGTGTCATAGCCAGCTCACATGGCTTGCCATTTCTGGGCCGCTTTGTACAAGGGCATTCCTTAGTGAATGTGCTCATTTGTACGTAATCTGAGGGCTCTTGGATATCATTGTGCCAATTACAGGGTCAGCCTTCACTACGCACCAGTTCTTCATTAGTAAGGCCCTCAATTTCTTCTCTTGGCTATTGTAAGGGTTTATGAATCTTAAACCCTGCACTGCTCTCACAGAGCAGAGTATCAGGATTCATTTATGTTTCCACAATATCATGTTGATCGATTAACTGATGCAATTTTGTGGTGTATTAATTTTATTGTGTATGCAATATCTTCTATGTTTTTACTTATAGTCCACTGTTTGTTTTCACTAATGGATGATATAAGCCCTGTGATTCACCTAACATGTACATGAGATCAAGGCCACAGGGATGGCCGAAACTCGACTTGATGGAAGTAAAGTAAAGTTTGCCACGTAACTCCCAGTGAGCATCTTTCTGTGGTGTCGGACCCGGACTTGATACTTAATGATTTACAGCCGGTGAGCTTGTCTTGCGCTCCACCCTCATGGGCCCCAGGTCTTTATTTCAAGCAGTTGGATATATATAGATATGTATATATATATATATATTATATATATATATATTATCTACTGGCGGTCGCCAGTAGATAGTTATAGTTACAACCTAGTTTCCATAGGAAATCTCAAAAAAGAAGGAAGATGGCGTCAGCGTGAGCAGTCGCGGCAGCAGTGTCCTGTGAGCTGAGCTGCTCCTCTAAGAATACCCCACGAAAGAAGGAAGATGGCGTCAGCGTGAGCAGTCGCGGCAGCAGTGTCCTGTGAGCTGAGCTGCTCCTCTAAGAATACCCCACGATATATGACTGATAATATGATCGAGTGACCGAGTGGTCTAGTTCCGTCTCAACCTCCGTATCCTCTGCAACCTCTTACATCTGATGATCTACTACCATTATACTTGTACCCTTCTACAATGTTTTGGCGCTCCAGTGCAGTGTTATCTATCGAGAGCGGCATTGGGAAAGCGGCAGAGCCCGGAGCCCTGGGAGGGCTTTGCTGACGACCAAAGAATAGAGCGGTGCGGTACGGAATCTCGGCGCGACTTGGATTAAGAACCCAGCCGTAAGTTGGAGTTAGAGTCAGAGTCAGAGTGTTTGCTTATATTGCCCGTACTATTTGATTTGACTTGATTATTTCGATTGTTTGACTGTTCCTGATTACCTTGCTGCCGTCGCTGGCTGGATATAATGGATATAATGGATATAATGACACAGCGATAGTCCATTTTCTACAGCTCTGCTACTCTGCTCTCTGAGCTCTGTTAGAAAAAATAATAAGGATTGATCGATTGCCTGACAACAACGTGCCTGCCGCTAGTGTGAAAATATACACCTTCATTTGGAAAGTAATGCCAGATTTATCGGCTGCCTGTAACGTGCCTGCCTGCCTGTCGTATTCTTACCATCTCTGCCTCTGCCTCTGCCTCTCTCGTGCTGGCTCATGCCGGCTCTCTTACCCGGTCTGCCTCCTCGGGTCTTGGATGTCATCTGCGGACAAGTGAAGACTGTCTTTTTAGTTCTCAAGCCCTACGCACTGCGCATCAACGCGCCCTACGTGATTTGTTAATTTGTTGTCAAGGAAACACTCAGACCTCTAACCTAAAAAAAAAAAAAAACTTATAAAGGGGAAAGCCAAGAGCCGAGAGAGTTAACACAGATGCTGCCTGGGAGAAACAACCTCAGACATAGACACAGACACAGAACGAAGAGGCTGTGTATTTTTCTTTCTGCGGTTGAGAAGGGAACTGAGAAGGGAACCGATGCTCAAGACTCCCCATCTATTATATATATTACACGTACATCTACCTTACCAGCTTCATTGGCTTTTTTCAAGACTGTGGCAGCGATCAAAACTGTCTCTATACTGGTGTCTCTGTCTGCAATTTTATCTGGAGTCTTGAATAAGAAACAACTACAGGGACGAGATCGGTGGGGTACACCGATGCTAGGAATCTGCCAGATTTTTCATGAACGGATTCTGACGCCCCCTAACCCCACTAAATCCTATAAAGCCTATAAACCTTCAGATATGGAAAAAAATATGGAAAAAAATATCGGAGAGAGCCGGAACAGAGGCGACAGAGGGCTAGAGCCCAACCTGGAGAAAGAACAAATAAGCCAGAAAGCACATACAGGGGTAGCAAGCAATGTCACCCTTAACAAGGAAGAAGGGGGTGAGGCAGCTGAACTCATACGGGGGGAGACCTCGAATGCGTCCAACCTGGAGAGTGCTGAATTTGAGCGGACACTTGCTCAACATACGACCAACAGACACAAAGGCCCGGAAACCAGAGGAGTTAAAGCAAAAGAGAAAGAGAAAGAGAAAGACCTGGAAAAAGACTCGGCTAACGACCTGGTTAAAAACGAGGCTCAGGAAAAAAGTAAAATTAAAGATAAAAATATGGAAAAAAAATTGGAGAAAGAAAGAGAAAAGACCAGAAGAAAGGAGAGAGAGAAAGAGAAAGAGAAAGAGAAAGAGAAAGAAGTTGGTAACACTGAAGAGAAAGGGTTAACAACAGAGGAAGATATCAAACTGGAATTAATGGCTAAAAAAGCTCAGAGACTACAGACTATAAAAAACTTAAAAGCAGCTGCAAAGAACACCTGCCTAATAGAATCATCGCAACCAAGAATCTCTAACATATTTAGCCCTTTGCATAAGGATTGCCAGAGTGTTATAATGTTGAATGCTGACCCTAACATAAACCATGAAAAGACAACGACACCCATAGAGATAGACACAGAAAACCGCAGAGAGGAAATGGAGCAATGGGAACAAAAAAAGCAACTTCTGAACCAGGACAGAAAGGAGTTAATACCCTTTCCCAACTCTTTTAATTTACAAGATCCTCCAGCGGGGGAAAAAGTACATTCTCTCTCGAATGAAGACTCCGACTCAGATTTATATGAAACAGGAATGTCTATCTCTAGTGACTCTAGTCAACTAAGCAAATCAAGAGAATCGAGCCCAAGTACACAAAGGGGAGCCGTATCGCTGGAGATCTCTGACACTAATGATTCAAGAGTGTTTAGCGAAATCAACATAAGGAAAAAAAAAAGTGGGGGGGGGGGAAAAAAGGCCAAAACACAAAAGAGAACTAGACGTGCTGAACGAGGAAACTACAGATACTGGGAATAATACGGACTACGCTAATGATAGATCTAATCCTCCTCGAAGAGGTCCAAGGACTAAATTAGCAGAGGAAACACCATGTCAAAATTCAGATATGCAGGAAAATCAAGAAATATATCAAGCTAAAACCCCCGAACCCTCGCTGAGTCAGGTGCTTTGCTCAATAAAAAACTTCCACGAGGATGTAAAAAAAGAGAGTCAAAAGAATCGTATAGCAATTGAAAAACTACAAGGTGCTGTTAAAAAAGTGGGTAGTATTTGCTCTGAGATCTCGGAAAGAATGGTTATGGTAGAAACTCGCACGGAGAATCTTGAAACTGATGTGGCGACGCTTCAAAAAAAGGAAACAGAACAAGACGGAATAATAAGAGATCTCATGGCCAAAGTGGAGGATCATGAAAACAGATCCAGAAGAAACAATTTAAGGTTTCTTGGAATCCCGGAAAATTTTGAAGGAAATGATGCCAGAGCGGCCATGGTTACCTTACTAAAAACATCATTTCCAGAACTGGATACATGGGACATGGAAAGGGAAGTCCAGCGAGCCCATCGCTTCCCCTTAATGCTACCAAGAAACTCTAACAAACAAAATAAATTTCCAAGGGCAATGTTGGTCTACTTTGGGAACTTTCTCCTTCGTGAAAAAATTTACGATCTTGCAAGACCTACTACCCAAAGAGAACATAAGGGGTTTAAGTTTTTTGTCAGACCAGACCTCGCTCATGCCACTGTGGAGCGAAGGTGGAGAATGCGCCAGCTATTTGAACCATTTGAAAAAGCTGGAGCAAAAATATTCCTTCAAAATCCAGCACGATTGAAAATTATATTTAAAGGTGTTACAAGAAATTTTAATAGTGAAATACTGGCAGAGAACTATCTTCGGGAAATCTCAGAGACAGCCTCCCGACACTCAGGGAAATAATCTAAATCAAGCATATATCTTGTAGCAAAAAAGAAGATATCTAAGATTAATTAATTATTATAATTCTTATTTTGTAGTAGATACACTTTGGGGAACTTGTGGAACTTAGCTTGATTGGCTCGGGGAATCTAAATGTCTTAGGATGTGGATCATCCATAAAAGTAAGCATCTTATTTACCTCAAAATAGCCTAGTTCACAGGGCCTGCTTGCGCAGATGTCACACCCCTGGACCAGACTGGCCCAGGTAACCTTCAAAGGTGGTGGTGGGTGGGGGGAGGGCAAAGGGGAGGGGGGAAATCCGGACAGGTTAGACATAAAGGGTAGTAAATTTATGTGAAAAAGGAATAAGGAAACGGTTTTAGGGATCACAGGAAATCAGAACACATGTGAAATAAAATACGGCACGCTTGCTTTATCAGCATGGCTGCGATAAAGGTATTATCCTTGAACATAGGTGGTTTAAACGACTTTAAAAAAAGGCAAATGGTTGCTATCGGGCTACAAAACTGGGGAGCTAATGTCGTGTGCATGCAGGAAACGCATATTGAAGGATCCCAGAGACAGTTGTTAAACACACTAGGTTATAAATTGGTGTGCGCTACTTCACAAGGGGTTAAAAATCGCGGTGTGGCTATTCTGGCTAAAGGGAGTGGATTGGTGTTTAATAATTCTAAAACCGATAAGTTTGGCCGTTGGGCTATCACCGATTGTAATCATCAAACAGGGCAAAAAATAACAATTTGTGCTATTTATGGGAGCAATATAGATGACCCCGCGGTCTTTGATGAGGTCTCCAATGAATTAACACACTGGCCTCTTCCGGCCCTGATATGTGGGGACTTCAATATAAACCTTCCCATTAATTGGTCCTTAAATGATGACTGGGTCTATAAAGGGCGAAAACCCAAAGTATTCCGCTCTCTTAAAGATCTATGTCTTGTACATGGACTTGTGGATAGCTGGCAGACTGCTAATTTTAACACTGGCGACCCTGGATATACCTTTTATTCAAATCCACATCGTACACATACCAGAATCGACTACATTTTACTCTCAAGCTCATTAATTAGGACCTCCCAAACTGTCAAACTGCCCCGGATATTATCTGACCACAACCCCCTTTTTTGCACATTGACTACTAGCTTAGCTAAATCAGAGCCTAACCTGTGGTCATTTGAAAAAGCATTATTATATGATCCTCAGTATCTTACCCACATGAAAGATTGGATACCAAAATTCCTAACAGAAAATATTAATAGCTCATCAATAGAGGTTGTGTGGGATACGTTGAAAGCAGGGGTCCGGGGCGAGACTATGTCATATTCGCTTCGAATAAATAAAAGAGAGAAAGAGGAATTAAGGAGGTTACAGGATGAACTTATATCAGCAGAAATCGGACTCATTAGTGCTACTAGCAATGTAGATATGACCAGGGATATCTCTAGTACCTTAGCCCAAGTAGCAGTTGCCAAGGCAGCTATTACTAATATTTTTACAGATAAAGCAATCCGGAAAGCCACGGCACGAAAAGAACTAGTTTATGAAGTTAACGAGCTAGTGGGACATCAACTGGCAATGCAACTACGACAACAGGCCAATGCTAATTTAATAAGGGAGATTGTAGATCCAGTGGAAGGACTGTTAAAGGACCCAGAGCTGATCAAGCAAGCATTTTGGAGGCTCTATAAAGAATTATACAATGACAGCAGCCATGGAGACACCATAGAAATAGAAAGATACCTAGAGAATTGTGAAACCATAAAACTCGAGGTAAATATACAGATGGCTCTGGAGAAAACACCAAACATGGAAGAGGTCCTGACAGCTGTTAAGAGCCTCCCTAAAGGAAAGGCAACAGGGCTGGACTGCATCCCATCAGAATTTTATAGAATATTTTTGGACGAAATAAAGCATACATTTAGTGATCTAATTACACATATCTTTTCTGGGGGGGAACCTCCCGGCTCTTGGTCTAAGGCAAGAATTGTTATTTTTGCTAAAAAAGGGAAACCCCCAGAACAATTAGGATCATATCGCCCAATAACCCTTATAAACGCTGACTCTAAAATATACTCTAAAATTCTGGCAAATAGAATTGCGCCTATAATACACAAAGTTATCGTCAAAAGCCAACATGGTTTCGTCCCTGGAAGGTCAACTATAAATCACATTCAGAGGGTTATTACACTTTTCGATGGAACAGAAATTACCGGAGACCCTATGGCCCTGATACTTTTGGATGCAGAGAAGGCTTTTGATAGGGTCTCCTGGCCGTTTCTCTGGAAAGCAATGGCGATGATGGGATTTCGAACCAAGTTTACTCAAGCGATACAAAAAATGTATAATAATCCTAGAGCCGTCGTATCTGTTAATGGAAGTCTAACTAAGGAAATCGTTGTTTCGAGAGGAACTCGCCAGGGATGCCCTTGCTCGCCATTGCTTTTCGCTATATATATAGATTTTTTCATCCGCTACTTAGAGAAAAACAATCATATAATCCCTATTGTATCACAGAGATATGTAACAAAAACACTAGCATATGCGGACGATATTGCTATAGTTACTGCAGACCCTAAGGTAGCAATGCCGGCCATTGAGACCGAGGCCAGGAAATTTGGACTGGTCTCTGGCTATGCGCTAAACCAAGGAAAGACACAAATTGTCTTAAACCAAAAAATTTTGATGGACGATCCTAGGGTCGTGCTGGGAGTGACATACCTGGGGGTGACAATCTCTTCAAAACTAGAGGAAGTGGTGGATTTAAATCTTAATCCATTACTCAACACAATACAAAAAGATTTACGACGAGTAAATAATCTCCACCTTTCCATTATTGGAAGAACTAATGCAATTAAAATGGTGTACTTTCCAAAGATTTTGTATGTATTCAGGGCAATCTGCCTAGAAATTCCAAATCAGTGGTTTAAAGTAATGGAACGTATCTTTTCTAGATTTATATGGTCATACGCACAACCCCGGCGAGCATATACATTTCTTACTCTTCCTAAGGATAGAGGTGGGTTAGCGCTCCCTAATTTACGGAGATATTACTGGTCTTGTGTACTACTATACAGCAAGGAATTATTACAAGGATGCAATAATACAGAGGAATACACCGCCTCAATCTTTCAGTTATTGGTCGGGGAATCCTGCTATGGCTATTTCTGGATACACACACATGATAGCTACTATAAAAAGGTTAAATTTAAGACTCTCTATAGCTGCTTTAAGGTATGGAAGGCTGTAAAAAAAGGACGATTTTCATACTACACCCCAGTATTAAATAACCCAATGCTTCCATCAACTATCTTCAAAGATAACTGTGTTAAAAAATGGTACAACCTGGGAATAACACAACTAGGGGATTTTTATACTAATCAGGGGATTAAATCTTTTGAAGTCTTGAAAGGAGAATTTGGCCTAGATTGGTGGGATTTTTTTAAATTTCTTCAGATTAGAACCTTTCTAACTCATAATTTTGGATTAGGAAACATCTGGGAAAAATCTATGATTATAGAGATAATTATACATTCCAAGAAACAGTCGATTGGTGGAGTGTATGAGTCGTTGCTGGATAAACTTCCGGATGATTTAGATAAAATGGCAATGAATTGGCAAAACAAACTCAGTATTTCTAAAGAAGGATCTCTAGACTCCTATAAATTAGCACAAACGCTTCTTATCTCCACCAAACTTCAGACACAATTTTATAAAACCTTCTTTTGTCTCTACTATACACCGAATAAGATTGCAAAATGGGGAACTGGCAATGGGACTTGCTGCCCGAGGTGTAATCTATTTAAAGCAGACTCTATCCATATCTTTGCCACCTGCCCAGTGTTAATACCTCTGATACAAAACATAGAGAGGTTTTTAACTTCTGTCCTTCATAGAAAGGTTGTTTTGCCTCCAGAGGCAATGGTACTTGGGGTTGTTGATACAGAAAAACTTGAGGATGGCTATGATCTAGTATTTGTGGCCATGGCCGTCTGGCGGCTATGCCTAGCATCGGCCTGGCTAGACCCGATACCACCTACCTTTCAACAATGGTTAGCTAGGCTCTTAGCGCTGCACAATATCGAGATAGCTATTTATAAACGGAAAAGCAGAAGGCGACGGGAAAGGGGCATGAATATCTGGACTCCTCTTACACTTTGGTGAGATTTACAAATTTGATTTATTACCAATGCTGCAATATGTTTATGTTATCTCTCCTAGCTGTATTCTCTCCCTTTCTTCCCTTTTTTTTTATTTATCTATTTATTTACTTATTTATTTATTTCTTGTTTATTTTATTTTATTTACTTTTGTCTTTGGAATATTTCCTGTAAGATTTCCTATAATAGTTATGTAAATATGATAAACATAAAAATGTATGATGTAAAAGTACAAAATGTCTACCTGTCGGGGGGGGGGGAATAAAAATATGTTAAAACCAATAAAAATATTAAAATAAAAAAGGAAATCTCAAAATTCTATTTTGAATAACTTTGGCGCCGGTTGATGAATCCTCGCGAAATTTTCAAAACTAATGGGGTGCTCCGTTCAGCTCCTACCCTGAAAGGCTCGGGGTGATTCGTCAAGCGGACACCGAAAAAAAGGGGGGGTCCCAAAACGCGTTTTCCCCATGCATTTTTCCATAGGACCTTTAGTCGCAGCTAAAGCCCGAACAGCTGAACAGAATTACGTGGAATTTGGCAGAGAGGTAGCCATAAGGTCAAGGAAGTGCCTTTTGCAGGTCTGGTGTAAATCTGTTCAGTATTTCCTGAGTAAATAGCATTTAAAAGCATATCAATATCTATACGCGCGCACCGTGCGCGCACTGTGCGCTCACCCAGCCGTGCGCGAGCGCAATTCTGATTGGTTGTTAGATGTCGGTAAACATTCTAATCGGTCGAAACCAGGAAGTGTCGGCCGCCATTTTGTCTCTCGCAGTCTGAGGGGGTGAAAAACAAAGGCGGAGAACGTGAAAAGGGGGCAGAGTGGACAGTTCCTGACCCCCTAGCCTTGGTCAGGGGGTCACAGAAGGACCCCCAAGGGAGAAAAAAAACAATTATTTTTTTTGTAAAAAGTCGCGAGGTGCGCGCACCCTGCGCGCACTGCGAACCGTGGGCGCTCGGTGCTCGAAGCGCACCGAGTGCCCACAGAGCGCGCACGGTGTAAAACCTGAAAAAAACAAATAAAAAAAAAACATAACTTAGCATTTAAAAAACCGTACAAATTACAAATTCACTGAAAAAACCATAGGTTTCACACATGTTATAGTTAGCTGGACATTTCACTCGTAAAAAACCAATGAAATTCCCCCGTTATAGTTACTGCAGGCAACTATAACTCCCGCGACCGCAATCCTCTGCTGATGACGTCAGATATTACATCACTGATGACATATGTGTCTTTCTGAAAAAAAAATATTTGTAATATATGTATAGCTAAAGATTAATGGAAGAAGACATGGGTAAATAAGTGTCTAAATACAGTGATGTAATATCTGACGTCATCAGCAGAGGATTGCGGTCGCGTGAGTTATAGTTGCCTGCAGTAACTATAACGGGGGAATTTCATTGGTTTTTTACGAGTGAAATGTCCAGCTAACTATAACATGTGTGAAACCTATGGTTTTTTAAGTGAATTTGTAAGGTTTTTTAAATGCTAATTCGTACCTATAACGTGTGTGAAACCCATGGTTTTTTCAGTGATATATATATATATATATTCACTTAAAAAACCATAGGTTTCACACAAGTTATAGTTAGCTGTACATTTCACTCGTAAAAAACCAATGAAATTCCACGTTATAGTTAGATCAGGTAACTATAACTCGCGCGCCCGCAATGCACTGCTGATGACATCACATATTACATCACTTATGACATGGTCAGTGACATCACTCATGACATCAATGATGACATCTGAAATGACACATTGTGCATTGCGGTCGCGCAAGTTACCTGATCTAACTATAACGTGGAATTTCATTGGTTTTTTACGAGTGAAATGTACAGCTAACTATAACTTGTGTGAAACCTATGGTTTTTTAAGTGAATTTGCAAGGTTTTTTAAATGCTAATTCCTAACTATAACGTGTGTGAAACCTATGGTTTTTTCAGTGAATTTGTACGGTTTTTTAAATGCTAAGTTATGTATTTATTTTTAATTTTTGTACCATGCACGCCTCTCCATTTTTTACAAAATATCAATTGTTTTTTTCTGCCTTGGGGGTCCTTAGATTTATATATTAAATGTGATTGCTAATTCTATTTTATTTTTTTATTTTTTTTTACCGTATGCGTACGGTAAGCTTACCGTACGCGAACTCCGCGATTTTTTTTTTAATTATTAAATTTATTTTTCATACTTTTTGGTCCTTCGTGAACCCCCTGACGAACCCTAGGGGGTCTGCAACTCTCTTCGTTGCCCCCTTTTCATGTTATCAACCTTTGTTTTTCAGTGCGAGAGACAGAAAATGGCGGCCGATACTTTCTGATTTCGACCGATTCGAATGTTTACAGTCATGTAACCACCAATCAGAATTGAGCTGGCGCACGGCACCGTACGCGTACGATAAGCTTACCGTAAGCGCACGGAGCGCGCTTACAGATATATATATTGATTTAAATGCTATTTTCTCAGGACCTACTGAACAGATTTACACCAGACCTGCAAAAGGCACATCCCTGACCTGAGGACTACCTCTCTGCCCAATTTCAAGTAATTCTGTTCAGCCGTTCGGGCTGTAGCTCGGACTAAAGGTCCTATGGGAAAATGCATGGGGAAAACGCGTTTTGGGACCCCCCTTTTTTCTCAGCCCCGCTTGACGAATCCCCCCGAGACTTTCAGGGTAGGAGCGGAGCGTAGCGCCCCATTAGTTTTGAAAAATTCGCGAGGATTCGTCAACCGGCGCCAAAGTTATTCCAAATAGAATGTTGCGGATTTCCTATGGAAACACGGTCCTAACTATAACTATCTACTGGCGACCGCCAGTAGATAATATATATATATATATCATTCAACAAAGTTGCCTGCTAAGAGAAGTTTCCACACGGGTAAGTGAAGTTCAGCCTCAATTTTATTGAAGAAACAGCGGTGTCATCACAGCGGACTGTCTCGCCATAGTTCCATGTCCTGCCCAACGCGTTTCGTGCACTGGAGCACTTTGTCAAGGGCTGCGGGCATCTCCCAAGCGAACAACAGCATGGCGGTTTCTTAGAGCACTTTTAATTCTATTAACTCCGCCCAGGTGGGCGTGGCCGTCAACGCGGCCCGCTGGTTCTTGTAGTGCCTCTCTCTTACTGCTGTGAGTCGCCAGCCATTGTGCTCAAATAAAAGTCTTTAAACACCCAAGTGGGTTGCGGTGAACACTCACGATGTGAGTCCTGCACATTACTTCCTCCAAAGGGCTTTACTCGTCCTTTCAGCTGCGCTGCCGTCAGGCGTCACAAAAGGGCTGCATCGCTGCAACGGGAAACTTCTCGCGGCTCAGGCTGGGCCGCTAAATACCATTCAACAAAGTTCCCTGCTAAGAGAAGTTTCCACACGGGTAAGTGAAATTCAGCCTCAATTTTATTGAAGAAACAGCGGTGTCATCACAGCGGACTGTTTCGCCATAGTTCCATGTCCTGCCCAACGCGTTTCGTGCACTGGAGCACTTTGTCAAGGGCTGCGGGCATCTCCCAAGCGAACAACAGCATGGCGGTTTCTTAGAGCACTTTTAATTCTATTAACTCCGCCCAGGTGGGCGTGGCCGTCAACGCGGCCCGCTGGTTCTTGTAGTGCCTCTCTCTTACTGCTGTGAGTCGCCAGCCATTGTGCTCAAATAAAAGTCTTTAAACACCCAAGTGGGTTGCGGTGAACACTCACGATGTGAGTCCTGCACATTACTTCCTCAAAAGGGCTTTACTCGTCCTTTCAGCTGCGCTGCCGTCAGGCGTCACAAAAGGGCTGCATCGCTGCAACGGGAAACTTCTCGCGGCTCAGGCTGGGCCGCTAAATACCATTCAACAAAGTTGCCTGCTAAGAAAAGTTTCCACACGGGTAAGTGAAGTTCAGCCTCAATTTTATTGAAGAAACAGCGGTGTCATCACAGCGGACTGTCTCGCCATAGTTCCATGTCCTGCCCAACGCGTTTCATGCACTGGAGCACTTTGTCAAGGGCTGCGGGCATCTCCCAAGCGAACAACAGCATGGCGGTTTCTTAGAGCACTTTTAATTCTATTAACTCCGCCCAGGTGGGCGTGGCCGTCAACGCGGCCCGCTGGTTCTTGTAGTGCCTCTCTCTTACTGCTGTGAGTCGCCAGCCATTGTGCTCAAATAAAAGTCTTTAAACACCCAAGTGGGTTGCGGTGAACACTCACGATGTGAGTCCTGCACATTACTTCCTCCAAAGGGCTTTACTCGTCCTTTCAGCTGCGCTGCCGTCAGGCGTCACAAAAGGGCTGCATCGCTGCAACGGGAAACTTCTCGCGGCTCAGGCTGGGCCGCTAAATACCATTCAACAGAGCCCCGGTGTTGTTTCCCAGCACTCCTGCAACGACGCCAATCGACGCCGCTGCCGAAGGGACAGGTGCCAGTTCATTGGAGTTACGAAGTGGCAGCGATGTGTTGAGCCTTTCTTCACTACCCACTGGGGATTCTTTGAACATTGTGAATGCTAAGGCATACCAGCTAACATTAGAAATACAGGGCACTACAACTACCATGATGCCACGGGAGTGGCCACGCCCATGGAGGCGGGACTGTCAATATAAATGGTGGTGCCTGAAAATTGCTATGCCTCTGCATCACGACTCCGTTGCCTTTGAAGAAGTGGTTGGGTCCACGAAACGCGTCAGGCTGTTTGGAATTCATTTTGTGATTGCAAGTCCTCATGCTCGCTGTTCCCTCCAATAAAAGATTGTGGCTGATACCTACCTGTCGTGGGTTCTTTCTACAACAGGCACCTCGACGGTTGATGTTTTGCGGCCTCGCCTGAGCCGCAGAGAGAGCCCCGGTGTTGTTTCCCAGCACTCCTGCAACGACGCCAATCGACGCCGCTGCCGAAGGGACAGGTGCCAGTTCATTGGAGTTACGAAGTGGCAGCGATGTGTTGAGCCTTTCTTCACTACCCACTGGGGATTCATTGAACATTGTGAATGCTAAGGCATACCAGCTAACATTAGAAATACAGGGCACTACAACTACCATGATGCCACGGGAGTGGCCACGCCCATGGAGGCGGGACTGTCAATATAAATGGTGGTGCCTGAAAATTGCTATGCCTCTGCATCACGACTCCGTTGCCTTTGAAGAAGTGGTTGGGTCCACGAAACGCGTCAGGCTGTTTGGAATTCATTTTGTGATTGCAAGTCCTCATGCTCGCTGTTCCCTCCAATAAAAGATTGTGGCTGATACCTACCTGTCGTGGGTTCTTTCTACAACAGGCACCTCGACGGTTGATGTTTTGCGGCCTCGCCTGAGCCGCAGAGAGAGCCCCGGTGTTGTTTCCCAGCACTCCTGCAACGACGCCAATCGACGCCGCTGCCGAAGGGACAGGTGCCAGTTCATTGGAGTTACGAAGTGGCAGCGATGTGTTGAGCCTTTCTTCACTACCCACTGGGGATTCATTGAACATTGTGAATGCTAAGGCATACCAGCTAACATTAGAAATACAGGGCACTACAACTACCATGATGCCACGGGAGTGGCCACGCCCATGGAGGCGGGACTGTCAATATAAATGGTGGTGCCTGAAAATTGCTATGCCTCTGCATCATGACTCCGTTGCCTTTGAAGAAGTGGTTGGGTCCACGAAACGCGTCAGGCTGTTTGGAATTCATTTTGTGATTGCAAGTCCTCATGCTCGCTGTTCCCTCCAATAAAAGATTGTGGCTGATACCTACCTGTCGTGGGTTCTTTCTACAACAGGCACCTCGATGGTTGATGTTTTGCGGCCTCGCCTGAGCCGCAGAGAGAGCCCCGGTGTTGTTTCCCAGCACTCCTGCAACGACGCCAATCGACGCCGCTGCCGAAGGGACAGGTGCCAGTTCATTGGAGTTACGAAGTGGCAGCGATGTGTTGAGCCTTTCTTCACTACCCACTGGGGATTCATTGAACATTGTGAATGCTAAGGCATACCAGCTAACATTAGAAATACAGGGCACTACAACTACCATGATGCCACAGGAGTGGCCACGCCCATGGAGGCGGGACTGTCAATATAAATGGTGGTGCCTGAAAATTGCTATGCCTCTGCATCACGACTCCGTTGCCTTTGAAGAAGTGGTTGGGTCCACGAAACGCGTCAGGCTGTTTGGAATTCATTTTGTGATTGCAAGTCCTCATGCTCGCTGTTCCCTCCAATAAAAGATTGTGGCTGATACCTACCTGTCGTGGGTTCTTTCTACAACAGGCACCTCGACGGTTGATGTTTTGCGGCCTCGCCTGAGCCGCAGAGAGAGCCCCGGTGTTGTTTCCCAGCACTCCTGCAACGACGCCAATCGACGCCGCTGCCGAAGGGACAGGTGCCAGTTCATTGGAGTTACGAAGTGGCAGCGATGTGTTGAGCCTTTCTTCACTACCCACTGGGGATTCATTGAACATTGTGAATGCTAAGGCATACCAGCTAACATTAGAAATACAGGGCACTACAACTACCATGATGCCACGGGAGTGGCCACGCCCATGGAGGCGGGACTGTCAATATAAATGGTGGTGCCTGAAAATTGCTATGCCTCTGCATCACGACTCCGTTGCCTTTGAAGAAGTGGTTGGGTCCACGAAACGCGTCAGGCTGTTTGGAATTCATTTTGTGATTGCAAGTCCTCATGCTCGCTGTTCCCTCCAATAAAAGATTGTGGCTGATACCTACCTGTCGTGGGTTCTTTCTACAACAGGCACCTCGACGGTTGATATATATATATATATATATATATATATATTGACTGAAAAAACCATAGGTTTCACACACGTTATAGTTAGGAATTAGCATTTAAAAAACCTTGCAAATTCACTGAAAAAACCATAGGTTTCACACACGTTATAGTTAGGAGTTAGCATTTAAAAAACCTTACAAATTCACTGAAAAAAACATAGGTTTCACACATGTTATAGTTAGCTGGACATTTCACTCGTACAAAACCATTGAAATTCCCCTGTTATAGTTAGTTCAGCTAACTATAACTTGCGCACCCGCAATCCACTGCTGATGACGTCACATATTACATCACTCATGACATGGTCAGAGACATCACTCATGACATCACTGATGACATCTCAAATGACATCACTCATGACATCACTGATGACATCATCCATTGAGTATGTGTTTCTGAACAATTTTAATATGTTTAATATATATAGGGAAAGGCCTGTTGAAGAATAAGTGGGTGTACAAGTGT
This sequence comes from Triturus cristatus, assembly GCF_964204655.1. NCBI lineage: Eukaryota > Metazoa > Chordata > Amphibia > Caudata > Salamandridae > Triturus > Triturus cristatus. The sequence continues at coordinate 649,298,567 of NC_140587.1, forward strand.
GTAAATTTATGATTTTCTGTGGTGCTAACTGACTCTATAAGTGAGTCATTAAATGTATCTTACTGCGGACTACTGACTAAACTGTGTAAATGTCTGTATGTGTCTGTATGTTGGTGTATAAGTGGCTGCATGGTTTTGTGAATAGCTATATGAGTGTCTATATGAGTTATTGATTGCTTGTCTGAGTATCTGTATGGGTTCCTGAGTGTTTGTGTGGGTAGGGTGTGTGTGACTCTATGCATAGATGTGTGAGTGGGTGATTCTATGGGTGCATGGTTTTAAGAGTGCATCTGTGATGGACTGTATGTTTGAGTGAGTGTATGTATGGGTGTGTTAGGGATTGAATGTATATTTCAGTGGTACATTTGTGACTAACTACATATGTGATAGGCAGTATATATGCGTGTCAGAGTATATAAGTGGGTAGATGTGAGAGTGTGTGATTGTGACAGTGACTGTATGGATGATTGTGTGCTTGTATCAATGATTCTATGAGAGTGTAAGAATGTGATACTATTTTTATGAGTAAGTGAACTTGATTGTGTTTAACTGTATAGGTGAGTAAATTGGACTGTGTTTAATTACTTGCACGACTGACTAGGTGTGTCAGTACCTCAATGGATGATTGGCGGTGTGTGAGTATCTATATAGGTGTATAAATGCATATGATAGTCTTGTACAGAGTGACTGTAAGTATGAGTGACTGTACAGGTGAGTGAGTGGAGATGTAAGTAGACCTAAAAGTCAATGAGTGGGTGAGTAGTTATTGGTATTGGAGTATCTATGGTTGTCAAAATGGCCTTCTGAAATTTTGAGTCGGTGTATCAAAGGTTATATTAGGGTGTGAGAAGATGCACTAATTTATCACAAGGATGACATCATCAGTGATGTCATCAGTGATGTCATTTGAGATGTCATCAGTGATGTCATCAGTGATGTCACTGACCATGTCATGAGTGATGTAATATGTGACGTCATCAGCAGTGCATTGCGGGGGCGCGAGTTATAGTTAGCTGAACTAACTATAACAGGGGAATTTGGTTTTTTCAGTGAATTTCAAAGGTTTTTTAAATGCCAATTCCTAACTATAACGTGCATGAAACCTATGGTTTTTTCAGTGAATTTCAAAGGTTTTTTAAATGCTAATTCCTAACTATATCAGGCCTGAAACCTATGTTTTTTTCAGTGAATTTCAAAGGTTTTTTAAATGCTAATTCCTATCTATAACTTATCTCTGAAGATATCATGTTTAATGATTTTGATTGGATTTCTATATTTTTCAAATTCAGTGTGTCATTTCATTAATTACATTTTTTTTAAATACTTTTTTATCACCATTTTTTAAACTTATTTTTTCAATTAATACTTTTAAAAATTAAAAAATATTATTTGAACTTAATGGGTTTTTCAAACATAGTTTTTTATATTTTTCAAAATATTTTTTTAACTATATGTGCATAACTTTATTTTATATATTTTTTTTCCATGTTTTTGGATCCGCGCACCCACCGCGAGAGGATCCGTGCATCCAAGGCGATAGGATGCGCGCACCGTGCGCGCATTTTGCCGCTTTTTTTTTAAAAAAAAAGGGGGGCCCCAGGGGTTCCTTCTGGGACCCCCAAGCACCTCTAGAGGGTCAGAGTATTTCCACTCTGCCCCCTTTATATGTTTTACGCACTTATTCCCCTTGCTTCTTCAGCCTCGCTTCTACCGAGGCAGAAAATGGCCGCCAACAGTTCCTGGTTTCGAATGTAGAGAGACACTCTACAGCCAATTAGCAATCAGCGCGCGATCGGGAGGGTGCACGCTCGGTTCGGGGAGGGTTCGCGTACGGTGCGGGTAGGGTCCGCGGATCCTCCGCGGCCATAGATATCACTAACTTTTTTACCCTAATTTTCTCAGGAACTACTGATTCCCACCAAATATGCGAAAGGCACGAGTCCAAACTGAGGACTACCTCTTTGCCAAATTTGGTGTCATTCCGTTCAGCGGTTCGGGCTGTAGCTGCGACAACAGATCCTATGGGAAATTGCATGGGGAAAACGCGTTTTGGGACCCCCCTTTTTTCTCGGTCCCCGCTTGACGAATCACCATGAAACTTTCAGGGTAGGAGCGGAGCGGAGCTGGCCAAACATTTGGAGAATTTCGTGAGGATTCGTCAACCGGTGCCAAAGATATTCCCAATAGAATGTTGCGGATTTCCTATGGAAAATAGGTCCTAACTATAACTATCTACTGGCGACCGCCAGTAGATAATATATTAACATAAAATTATCGCGTTTAGCAATGATTTTCCAGCACTCCAAGAGGTAGAGGTCATTCGACGTGTGTGATCAAGACACTTTCAGTGTCGAAATGCGTAGCGGTTTACAGGATCAAACCTTGGTGTTCAACAATTGACTTCTGAGTGTGCATCTCAGAAATGCTTTTAGTTTTTTACTTTGATTCCATCAAAAAGGCATTCAGATGTGTCACACATTTGCCATAAATTCAGAATGTTAGCACTCTAGTTGTTCATTAGATCACTGTAGTAAAGCTACTGCTCACCAGGGAGTTAACTGGAAGTCTACTGCTGGTATTGAAATTGATTGTTTCAGTCTGCATGTCAGAATTTTCTAATGAAATAGAAGAGGATTTGAGATCTCACTTAAAACATGCCTTAAATTTTCTTTCTGCAGCACTAACCATAATTTCTATGACAAAATGAACCCCCTCATTTTTTAAATTAAATGTTTTAAGAGTTACCAGTTTATTCCAATCAAGATGGGTTCAGGTGTGCCATCATTTTGTCATAAGTAAGACTGTTAGCGCTCTAGTTGTTCTTTAGAACACTCTGGGAAGCAGCAGTAGAACACAAAGGCATCAACTGACAGGCTGTTCCTGTTGAAATATAACAGGAAGATATTTGAGATCTCACTTAAAACATGTCATAAATTTTGTCATAAGTAAGACTGTTAGCTCTCTAGTTGTTCTTTTGAACACTCTGGGAAGCGGCAGTAGAACACAAAGGCATCAACTGACAGGATGCTCCTGTTGAAATATAACAGGAAGATATTTGAGATCTCACTTAAAACGTGTCCTAATTTTTCTTTCTACAGCACTAACCATAAATTCTATGGCTAAATGACCCCCCTCATTTTGTTCCCTTTTACATTAAATGTTTTAAGTGTTACCAGTTTATTCCAATCAAGATGACTTCAGGTGTGCCATAATTGTGTCATAAGTAAGACGGTTAGCTCTCTAGTTGTTCTTTAGAACACTCTGGGAAGCTGCAGTAGAACACAAAGGCATTAACTGACAGGCTGCTCCTGTTGAAATATAACAGGATGATATTTGAGATGACACTTGAAACATCCTAATCTTTCTTTCTACAGCACTAACCATAATTTCTATGACAAAATGAACCCCCTCATTTTTTAAATTAAATGTTTTAAGAGTTACCAGTTTATTCCAATCAAGATGGCTTCAGGTGTGCCATCATTTTGTCATAAGTAAGACTGTTAGCGCTCTAGTTGTTCTTTAGAACACTCTGGGAAGCAGCAGTAGAACACAAAGGCATCAACTGACAGGCTGCACCTGTTGAAATATAACAGGAAGATATTTGAGATCTCAATTAAAACATGTCCTAAATTTTCTTTCTACAGCACTAACCATAATTTCTATGACAAAATGAACCTCCTCATTTTATTCCTTTTTAAATTAAATATTTTAAGAGTTACCAGTTTACTCCAATCAAGATGGCTTCAGGTGTGCCATAATTGTGTCATAAGTAAGACTGCTAGCACTCTAGTTGTTCTTTAGAACACTCTGGGAAGCTGCAGTAGAACACAAAGGCATCAACTGACAGGCTGCTCCTGTTGAAATATAACAGGATGATATTTGAGATGACACTTGAAACATCCTAATTTTTCTTTCTACAGCACTAACCATAATTTCTATGACAAAATGAGCCCCCTCATTTTGTTCCTTTTTTAAATTAAATGTTTTAAGAGTTACCAGTTTATTCCAATCAAGATGGCTTCAGGTGTGCCATCATTTTTGTCATAAGTAAGACTGTTAGCGCTCTAGTTGTTCTTTAGAACACTCTGGGAAGCTGCAGTAGAACACAAAGGCATCAACTGACAGGCTGCTCCTGTTGAAATATAACAGGAAGAAATTTGAGATCACACTTGAAACATGTCCTAATTTTTCTTTCTACAGCACTAACCATAATTTCTATGACAAAATGAACCCCATCATTGTGTTCCTTTTTAAATTAAATGTTTTAAGTGTTACCAGTTTATTCCAATCAAGATGGCTTCAGGTGTGCCATACTTTTGTCATAAGTAAGGCTGTTAGCGCTCTAGTTGTTCTTTAAAACACTCTGGGAAGCTGCAGTAGAACACAAAGGAATCAACTGACAGTCTCTGCCCTTGTTGGATGTACATGATTTACTGAGAATGACAGACTTCATTCTCACATGACTGAGAAAGATAATGTGAATTTACAGAAAATATGCTCTCATTTTAGCTTCGGTTTTCTCTCAAACATGATTCATGATATCCCAGCAGAAGGTTTTTCAATGGGTAAAATCACCTTGGAACACACCACAATTCCTGAAATTAGTATGGTACCATCAATAAATGAATTCTAATGTAACTAAAGTCTGTTATCACCCTTTATAGTTCTCCTTTTGGTAACCCTCAAAATCTTCAATTCACTACAATGCATTTCAATGGGGTACTACCATGTATATTGGTCCCAAGATGGCTGCCAGCAATTCCAGGATGAAGTGCTGACAGCCAATCAGATCTCATGTTGAGATGTGTCGTTAGGCTCTGCCCAGATATTGAAACTTTTTCTTTTTCTAATTTCTGATGAACTACTGAACGGATTTACACCATTTAAAAAAAAGGGATCTTTCTGAACCAAGGGCTACCTTTTCACCAAATTTGGTGTAATTCCGTTCAGCAGTTCGGGCTGTTGCCATGTCTAAAGTTTCCTATGGGAATTAACATTGAGAAAAAACATTTTGGGACTCCCCTTTTTTCTCGGCCCCCGCTTGCCGAATCACCCAGAATTCGTCAACCGACGCCAAAGTTATTGGGAAAAGAATGTTACGATTTTCCTATGGATAATAGGTCCTAACTATAACTACCTACTGGCAACCGCCAGTAGGTAATATATATATATATATATATATATATATATATATATATATATATATATATATTACCTACTGGCGGTCGCCAGTAGGTAGTTATAGTTAGGACCCTGTTTCCATAGGAAAACCGCAACATTCTATTTGGAATAACTTTGGCGCTGGTCGACGAATCCTCGCGAAATTTTCAAAACTAATGGGGCGCTACGCTCCGCTCCTACCCTGAAAGTCTCGTGGGGATTCGTCAAGCGGGGGCTGAGAAAAAAGGGGGGTCCCAAAACGCATTTTTCCCATGCATTTTTCCATAGGGCCTTTAGACACAGCTACAGCCCGAACGGCTGAACAGAGTTACTTGAAATTTGGCAGAGAGGTAGTCTACAGGTCAAGGAAGTGCCTTTTGTAGGTCTGGTGTAAATCTGTTCAGTAGTTCCTGAGAAAATAGCATTTAAATCAATATATATATCTGTGGCAGCTTACGGTGCGCTTACCGTGCGCTTACGGTAAGCTTACCGTACGCGTACGGTGCCGTGCGCGAGCTCGATTCTGATTGGCTCTTAGATCTTAGTAAACATTCGAATCGGTCGAAACCAGGAAGCGGCGGCCGCCATTTTCTCTCTCGCACTCTGAGGGGGGGAGGAAAAACAAAGGGTGAAAACATGTAAAGGGGCAGGTTAGACAGCTCCCAACCACCTAGCCTTGTTCAAGGTGTCCCAAAAGAACCCCCAAGGCCAAAAATTCAATTTTATTTTTTTTCGAAAAAACGCTGATTACGCTTACCGTACGCGTACGGTAAAAATAATTTATAAAAAAATTACTATCCACACTTTACCACCCCCGTGTGCAAAAGGTGCCCGTATGGCACCTTTTGAGCATGGCATATCATTCCATCCAACATTTAATAGATTCCCTTTAACAACGAAGCGCATAATATGTCCTCCGTGAGCGGACGGTGCGCGAAGCGCATCGTGCGTACATGGCCCATCCAGCGTAACGTGGGCACGCGGTGCGCGGCACTAACTGCGCAAAGTGGGCACGTGGTGCGCGAAGCGCACCGCATGCTCACTGTGCGCGCACGGTGCGCGCATGGAACGAACTGCGTTAAGTGGGCGCGCACGCCACGAACGGCGTAAAGTAACTTAGCATTTAAAAAAACGTACAAATTCACTGAAAAAACCATAGGTTTCACACACGTTATAGTTAGGAATTAGCATTTAAAAAACCTTGCAAATTCACTGAAAAAACCATAGGTTTCACACATGTTATAGTTAGCTGGACATTTTACTCATAAAAAACCAATGAAATTCCCCCGTTATAGTTAGTGCAGGCAACTATAACTCACGCGACCGCAATCCTCTGCTGATGACATATGTGTCTTTATGAAAAAAAAATATTTGTAATATATGTATAGCTAAAATTTAATGGAAGAAGACATGGGCAAATAAGTGTCTAAATACAGTATTAGCATCAGCAGAGGATTGCGGTCGCGCGAGTTATAGTTGCCTGCACTAACTATAACGGGGGAATTTCATTGGTTTTTTATGAGTAAAATGTCCAGCTAACTATAACATGTGTGAAACCTATGGTTTTTTCAGTGAATATATATATATATATATATTCCACGTTATAGTTAGATCAGGTAACTATAACTTGCGCGCCCACAATAAACTGCTGATGACGTCACATATTACATCACTCATGACATGGTCAGTGACATCACTCATGACATCAATGATGACATCTGAAATTACACATTGTGGATTGCGGTCGCGCAAGTTATAGTTACCTGATCTAACTATAACGTGGAATTTCATTGGTTTTTTACGAGTGAAATGTACAGCTAACTATAACATGTGTGAAACCTATGGTTTTTTCAGTGAATTTGTACGGTTTTTTAAATGCCAAGTTATATATTTTTTTTTTATTTTTTTTTCTGGTTTTTCACTGTGCACACACCCGCACGGAGCGCGCTTACAGATATATATATTGATTTAAATGCTATTTTCTCAGGACCTACTGAACAGATTTACACCAGACCTACAAAAGGCACATCCTTGACCTGAGGACTACCTCTCTGCCAAATTTCAAGTAATTCTGTTTAGCCGTTCGGGCTGTAGCTCGGACTAAAGGTCCTATGGGAAAATGCATGGGGAAAATGCGTTTTGGGACCCCCTTTTTTCTCAGCCCCCGCTTGACGAATCCCCCCGAGACTTTCAGGGTAGGAGCGGAGCGTAGCGCCCCATTAGTTTTGAAAATTTCGCGAGGATTCGTCGACCGGCGCCAAAGTTATTCCAAATAGAATGTTGCGGATTTCCTATGGAAACACGGTCCTAACTATAACTATCTACTGGCGACCGCCAGTAGATAATATATATATATACACATATATATATATATATATTTATATATTTACTGTAAAAAACAAAACAAAGGTTTCAGGGACGTTATAGTTAGGAAATTGAAGTTATGGTTAGCTCAGCTAACTGTAACTGCTGAATTTCTCTGGTTTTGTAGAAGGGAAACCCAAGCCTAACTATAATGTCTCTGTAACTTTAGTTTTTTTCAGTGAACTTCTAATGTTTTTTAAAAGCTAATTCCTAACTATAACTTCCCTGTAACCTTTATTTTTTTCAGTGAATTACTACAGCTTTTTAACTAGTAGTTGCGTTAGCAGAGTGGTGGAGAAAGGGGGCTGGGACTCCGACTAGCTCTCAGGAATTCCATTGCATCAGACTTACAGGAGGTACGAGGAGGACTTTTTGGCCCCCAAGGTCCCTCAGGATTAAAGTGGACGTTATTCCCCAACCAGTAGTGCACCACAAGCCGCTTTTGGAGAGTGGTGGAGAAGGGGGGCGTGGCCTCTGAAGACCTCTTTGCAATCCTGCTGTGTGGGAGTTAGTGGAGATAACAGCAGGGGGTAGTTGGCCCCGATGGACGTCCTTGAGGGCCAACTACCCCTCTTATTACCTCCAGTAAGTCCCATACAGCAGGATTGCTGAGCCATGATAGCAGCGCACACCCCTCTCTCCACCACTCTTCAAAAGCACCTCCTGGCTCACTACTAGTAGGGGAATTAATTTCCCTTGGCTAAGGAGGATTCTTGGTGGCCAACTACCCCTCTTGTTACCTCAAGCAATTCCCATACAATGGGTTTGCTAAGAGGTTTTTCAGAGGCCATGCCCCTTTCCTCCACCACTCTGCAAACACATCTCCTGGTGCACTACTATTTGGGGTTGAAGTCCCCTTGGCTCTTGAGGGTCCTTCGGGGCCAACTTGTCCTTCTGTTACCTCCAATAACACTCACACAGGTAGATTGCTGAGAGGTCATAGAAGGCCATGCCCACTTCTCCACCGCTCTGCAAACGTGCCTCCTGCTGCACTACTTGTTGAGGGAAGTCCTTAGGCCCTAAGGAGGCAAGGGGACCTCATCCCCCCACCAGCAGTGCACTGAGAGGTACGTTTGAAGAGTGGTGGAGAAAGGGTACATCCACCCCTTGGACCACCTCTCAGCAATACCACTGTGTGGGGCTTACTGGAGGTAACAGGAGGCCTTGCTGGCTCCTAAGGACCCTCTGCAGCCAAGGGGACTTCATCCCCCAACCAGGAGCATGCAGGAGGCATGTTTGGAGAGTAGTGGAAAAAGGGGGCAGGGCCTCCGGCAAGTTGCTGGCTTTTTTTTCTTTCTTTTTTAGGAAGGGGGCCATGTGGCCCCCATTCCCTGGACCATTTTGGACCACGGGGACCCCATCACCCAGGTCCTGACTCTTTTTTAATTTTTAATTTAAAAAACAGGAGGGGGCTGAGCGACCCCCCTCCTGGGCCCTATTTCGGCACCAGTGACCACATTCCCCGGGGCCAGGCCTTAACATATTTTTATTTAATGGGTAGGGGGGCCATTCGGCCCCCTCCCCAGGCCAATATTGGCCATGGGGATCCCTTCCCCTGGGGGCCCAGCCAGTTCATTGGGGACTGCGAGGGGAGCATGAAGGCCCCCGCAGTCCATGCCAGCTCCCCGCCTCCTGCATTTCTTTGAGACCCAGGGAACTGCTGCATATGGATCCTAAAGCAATGTCTGTTTCCGGCTCGCTTCACAGTGGGTAGGGAAACAGACATGCTCTGCTTTCAGCAAGCAAGAGCACTTGTTTGCTATGGCTTCATGGGAGCGGTTCTCCCTCCAAGCCAGAGCAAACTACAATGTCCCAGGTATGGGCACCTCTAGACATTGCTAGAGCTGGCCTTGGGTGGTAGCGGCCCCCAGGCCAATGTAGGGTTCCTGGAGGGAGGCCGCACGGCCCCACTCCTCTGTTCAAATTTGCCCCCAGGGAGGTGGTGGTTCCTGTGGCTGTGGGTCCGCAACAAACCCCATAATTATTGTATTTGTGCCCCGGGGAGGTGGCGGTCCCCGGGGCACAAATGTAATAATTAAGGGGGATCATTGCAGACCCCCAACCATCGGGTAACATATTTATATATATATATATATATAAAATCTAATATATATTTTAGAAAAAATAATTATTTTACATTATATTAATATTTGGTAATATTTTACATTTATTAGTATGAATATATATAGATAGATATTTTCATATCAATAAATATAAAATGGTAGAA